>NW_027663734.1:0-63000 GCF_964034855.1 Anser brachyrhynchus
ACTCTCTGGACTCACTTCAGTGCATCCCCAGTGGTGCCAGTGCACTCTCTGGACTCACTGCAGTGCATCCCCAGTGGAGCCAGTGCACTCTCTGGACTCACTGCAGTGCATCCGCAGTGGTGCCATTGCACTCTCTGGACTCACTGCACTGCATCTCCAGTGGTGCCAGTGCACTCTCTGGACTCACTGAGCTGCATCCCCAGTGCTGCCAGTGCACTCTCTTGAGTCACTGCACTGCATCCCCTGTGGTGCAAGAGCACTCTCTGGACTCACAGCAGTGCTCACCAGTGGTGCCAGTGCACTCTCTGGACTCACTGCACTGCATCCCCAGTGGTGCCAGTGCACTCTCTGGACTCACTGCACTGCATCCCCAGTGGTGCTAGTGCACTGTGTGGACTCACTGTACTGCATCCCCAGTGGTGTCAGTGCACTCTCTGGACTCACTGCACTGCATCCCCAGTAGTGACAGTGCACTCTCTGGACTCACTGCACTGCATCCCCAGTGGTGCCAGTGCACTCACTGGATTCACTGCACTGCATCACCAGTGGTGCCAGTGCACTCTCTGGACTCACTGCACTGCATCCCCAGTGGTGCCAGTGCATTCACTGGACTCACTGGACTGCATCCCCAGTGGTGCCACTGCACTCTCTGGACTCACTGCAGTGCATCCCCAGTGGAGCCAGTGCACTCTCTGGACTCACTGCAGTGCATCCGTAGTGGTGCCATTGCACTCTCTGGACTCACTGCACTGCATCTCCAGTGGTGCCAGTGCACTCTCTGGACTCACTGCACTGCATCCCCAGTGCTGCCAGTGCACTCTCTTGAGTCACTGCACTGCATCCCCTGTGGTGCAAGAGCACTCTCTGGACTCACTGCACTGCATCCCCAGTGGTGCTAGTGCACTGTGTGGACTCACTGTACTGCATCCCCAGTGGTGTCAGTGCAATCTCTGGACTCACTGCAGTGCATCCCCAGTGGTGCCAGTGCACTCTCAGGACTCACTGCACTGCATCCCCAGTGGTGCCAGTGCACTCTCTGGACTCACTGCACTGCATCCCCAGTAGTGACAGTGCACTCTCTGGACTCACTGCACTGCATCCCCAGTGGTGCCAGTGCACTCACTGGATTCACTGCACTGCATCCCCAGTGGTGCCAGTGCACTCTCTGGACTCACTGCACTGCATCCCCAGTGGTGCCAGTGCATTCACTGGACTCACTGGACTGCATCCCCAGTGGTGCCACTGCACTCTCTGGACTCACTGCACTGCATCCCCAGTGGTGCCAGTGCACTCTCTGGACTCACTGCACTGCATCCCCAGTGGAGCCAGTGTACTCTCTGGACTCACTGCACTGCATCCCCAGTGGTGCCAGTGCCCTCACTGGACTCACTGGACACATCCCCAGTGGTGCCAGTGCACTCTCTGGACTCACTGCACTGCATCCCCAGTGGTGCCAGTGCACTCTCTGGACTCACTGCACTGCATGCCCACTGGTGCCAGTGTACTCTCTGGACTCACTGCAGTGCATCCCCAGTGGTGCCAGTGCACTCTCTGGACTCACTGCACTGCATCCCCACTGGTGCCAGTGCACTGTCTGGACTCACTGAAGTGCATCCCCAGTTGTGCCAGTGCACTCTCTGGACTCAATGCACTGCATCCCCAGTGGTGCCAGTGCACTCTCTGGATTCACTGCACTGCATCCCCAGTGGTGCCAGTGCAATCTCTGGACTCACTGTAGTGCATCCCCAGTGGTGCCAGTGCACTCTCTGGACTCACTGCAGTGCATCCCCAGTGGTGCCAGTGCACTCACTGGACTCACTGCAGTGCATCCCCACTGGTGCCAGTGCACTCTCTGCACTCACTGCACTGCATCCCCAGTGGCGCCAGTGCACTCTCTGGACTCACTGCACTGCAGCCCCATTGGTGCCAGTGCACTCTGTGGACTCACTGCACTGCATCCCCAGTGGTGCCAGTGCACTCTCTGCACTCACTTCTCTGCATTCCCAGTGGTGCCAGTGAAGTCTCTGGACTCCCTGCACTGCATCCCCAGTGGTGCCAGTGCACTCTCTGGACTCACTGCAGTGCATCCCCAGTGGTGACAGTGCACTCTCATGACTCATTGCAGTGCATCCCCAGTGGTGCCAGTGCACTCTCTGGACTCACTGCACTGCATCCCCAGTGGTGCCAGTGCACTCTCTGGACTCACTGCACTGCATCACCAGTGGTGCCTCTGCACTCTCTGGACTCCCGGCACCGCATCCCCAGTGGTGCCAGTGCACTCTCTGGACTCACTGCACTGCATCCCCAGTGGTGCCAGTGCACTCTCTGGACTCACTGAAGTGCATCCCCAGTGGTGCCAGTGCACTCTCTGGACTCACTGAAGTGCATTCTCAGTGGTGCCAGTGCACTCTCTGGACTCACTGCACTGCATCCCCAGTGGTGCCAGTACACTCACTGGACTCACTGCACTGCATCCCCAGTGGTGCCAGTGCACTCTCTGGACTCAGTGCACTGCATCCCCAGTGGTGCCAGTGCAATCTCTGGACTCACTGTAGTGCATCCCCAGTGGTGCCAGTGCACTCTCTGGACTCACTGCACTGCATCCCCAGTGGTGCCAGTGCACTCTCTGGACTCACTGTACTGCATCCCCAGTGGTGCCAGTGCACTCTCTGGACTCACTGCACTGCATCCCCAGTGGTGCCAGTGCACTCTCTGGACTCACTGCAGTGCATCCCCAGTGGTGCCAGTGCACTCTCTGGAGTCACTGAAGTGCATCCCCAGTGGTGCCAGTGCACTCTCTGGACTCACTGCACTGCATGCCCAGTGGTGCCAGTGCACACTCTGGACTCACTGTACTGCATCCCCACTGGTACCAGTGCACTCTGTGGACTCACTGTACTGCATCCCCAGTGGTGACAGTGCACTCTCTGGACTCACTGAAGTGCATCCCCAGTGGTGCCAGTGCACTCTATGGACTCACTGCAGTGCATCCCCAGTGGTGCCAGTGCACTCTCTGGACTCACTGCACTGCATCCCCAGTGGTGCCAGTGCACTCTCTGGACTCACTGCAGTGCATCCACAGTGGTGCCAGTGCACTCACTGGACTCACTGCAGTGCATTCCCTCTGGTGCCAGTGCACTCTCTGGACTCACTGCACTGCATCCCCAGTGGTGCGAGTGCATTCTCTGGACTCACGGCAGTGCATCACCAGTGGTGCCAGTGCACTCTCTGGACTCACTGAGGTGCATCCCCAGTGGTGCCAGTGCACTCTCTGGAGTCACTGAAGTGCATCTCCAGTGGTGCCAGTGCACTCTCTGGACTCACTGCACTGCATCCCCAGTGGTGCCAGTGCACTCTCTGGACTCACTGAACTGCATCCCCAGTGGTGCCAGTGCACTCTCTGGACTCACTGCACTGCAGCCCCAGTGCTGCCAGTGCACTCTCTGGACTCACTGCACTGCATCCCTAGTGGTGCCACTGCACTCTCTGGACTCACTGCACTGCTTCCCCAGTGGTGCCAGTGCACTCTCTGGACTCACTGCACTGCATCCCCAGTGGTGCCAGTGCACTCACTGGACTCACTGCAGTGCATCCCCACTGGTGCCAGTGCACTCTCTGGACTCACTGCACTGCATCCCCAGTGGTGCCAGTGCACTCTCTGGACTCACTGCACTGCATCCCCAGTGGTTCCAGCGCACTCTCTGGACTCACTGCACTGCATCCCCAGTGGTGCTAGTGCACTCTGTGGACTCACTGCAGTACATCCCCAGTGGTGCCAGTGCACTCTCTGGACTCACTGAAGTGCATTCTCAGTGGTGCCAGTGCACTCTCTGGACTCACTGCACTGCATCCCCAGTGGTGTCAGTGCACTCTCTGGACTCACTGAAGTGCATACCCAGTTGTGCCAGTGCACTCTCTGGACTCACTGCAGTGCATCCCCAGTGGTGCCAGGGCACTCTCTGGACTCACTGCACTGCATCCCCACTGGTGCCAGTGTACTCTCTGGACTCACTGCAGTGCATCCCCAGTGGTGCCAGTGCACTCTCTGGACTCACTGCAGTGCATCCCCAGTGGTGCCAGTGCACTCTCTGGAGTCACTGAAGTGCATCCCCAGTGGTGCCAGTGCACTCTCTGGACTCACTGCAGTGCATCCCAGGTGGTGCCAGTGCACTCTCTGGACTCACTGCACTGCATCCCCAGTGGCGCCAGTGCACTTTCTGGAGTCACTGAAGTGCATGCCCAGTGGTGCCAGTGCACACTCTGGACTCACTGTACTGCATCCCCACTGGTACCAGTGCACTCTGTGGACTCACTGTACTTCATCCCCAGTGGTGACAGTGCACTCTCTGGACTCACTGCAGTGCATCCCCAGTGGTGCCAGTGCACTCTCTGGACTCACTGCAGTGCATCCCCAGTGGTGCCAGCGCACTCTCTGGACTCACTGCACTGCATCCCCAGTGGTGCCAGTGCACTCTCTGGACTCACTGCAGTGCATCCACAGTGGTGCCAGTGCACTCACTGGACTCACTGCAGTGCATTCCCTCTGGTGCCAGTGCACTCTCTGGACTCACTGCACTGCATCCCCAGTGGTGCCAGTGCACTCTCTGGACTCACTGCACTGCATCCCCACTGGTGCGAGTGCATTCTTTGGACTCACTGCAGTGCATCACCAGTGGTGCCAGTGCACTCTCTGGACTCACTGAGGTGCATCCCCAGTGGTGCCAGTGCACTCTCTGGACTCACTGCACTGCATCCCCAGTGGTGCCAGTGCACTCTCTGGACTCACTGAACTGCATCCCCAGTGGTGCCAGTGCACTCTCTGGACTCACTGCACTGCATCCCCAGTGGTGCCAGTGCACTCTCTGGACTCACTGCACTGCATCCCTAGTGGTGCCACTGCACTCTCTGGACTCACTGCACTGCTTCCCTAGTGGTGCCAGTGCACTCTCTGGACTCACTGCACTGTATCCCCGGTGAATCCAGTGCACTCACTGGACTCACTGCAGTGCATCCCCACTGGTGCCAGTGCACTCTCTGGACTCACTGCACTGCATCCCCAGTGGTTCCAGCGCACTCTCTGGACTCACTGCACTGCATCCCCAGTGGTGCTAGTGTACTCTGTGGACTCACTGCAGTGCATCCCCAGTGGTGCCAGTGCACTCTCTGGACTCACTGAAGTGCATTCTCAGTGGTGCCAGTGCACTCTCTGGACTCACTTCAGTGCATCCCCAGTGGTGCCAGTGCACTCTCTGGACTCACTGCAGTGCATCCCCAGTGGAGCCAGTGCACTCTCTGGACTCACTGCAGTGCATCCCCAGTGGTGCCATTGCACTCTCTGGACTCACTGCACTGCATCTCCAGTGGTGCCAGTGCACTCTCTGGACTCACTGCACTGCATCCCCAGTGCTGCCAGTGCACTCTCTTGAGTCACTGCACTGCATCCCCTGTGGTGCAAGAGCACTCTCTGGAATCACAGCAGTGCTCACCAGTGGTGCCAGTGCACTCTCTGGACTCACTGCACTGCATCCCCAGTGGTGCCAGTGCACTCTCTGGACTCACTGCACTGCATCCCCAGTGGTGCTAGTGCACTGTGTGGACTCACTGTACTGCATCACCAGTGGTGTCAGTGCAATCTCTGGACTCACTGCAGTGCATCCCCAGTGGTGCCAGTGCACTCTCAGGACTCACTGCACTGCATCCCCAGTGGTGCCAGTGCACTCTCTGGACTCACTGCACTGCATCCCCAGTAGTGACAGTGCACTCTCTGGACTCACTGCACTGCATCCCCAGTGGTGTCAGTGCACTCACTGGATTCACTGCACTGCATCCCCAGTGGTGCCAGTGCACTCTCTGGACTCACTGCACTGCATCCCCAGTGGTGCCAGTGCATTCACTGGACTCACTGGACTGCATCCCCAGTGGTGCCACTGCACTCTCTGGACTCACTGCACTGCATCACCAGTGGTGCCAGTGCACTCTCTGGACTCACTGCACTGCATCCCCACTGGTGCCAGTGTACTCTCTGGACTCACTGCACTGCATCCCCAGTGGTGCCAGTGCACTCACTGGACTCACTGGACACATCACCAGTGGTGCCAGTGCACTCTCTGGACTCACTGCAGTGCATCCCCAGTGGTGCCAGTGCACTCTCTGGACTCACTGCACTGCATCCCCACTGGTGCCAGTGTACTCTCTGGACTCACTGCAGTGCATCCCCAGTGGTGCCAGTGCACTCTCTGGACTCACTGCACTGCATCCCCACTGGTGCCAGTGCACTGTCTGGACTCACTGAAGTGCATCCCCAGTTGTGCCAGTGCACTTTCTGGACTCACTGCACTGCATCCCCAGTGGTGCCAGTGCACTCTCTGGACTCACTGCACTGCATCCCCAGTGGTGCCAGTGCAATCTGTGGACTCACTGTAGTGCATCCCCAGTGGTGCCAGTGCACTCTCTGGACTCACTGTACTGCATCCCCACTGGTGCCAGTGCACTCTCTGGACTCACTGCACTGCAGCCCCATTGGTGCCAGTGCACTCTCTGGACTCACTGCACTGCATCACAGGTAGTGCCAGTGCACTCTCTGGACTCACTGCACTGCATCCCCAGTGGTGCCAGTGCACTCTCTGGACTCACTGCACTGCATCCCCAGTGGTGCCAGTGCACTCTCTGCACTCACTTCTCTGCATTCCCAGTGGTGCCAGTGAAGTCTCTGCACTCACTGCACTGCATCCCCAGTGGTGCCAGTGCACTCTCTGGACTCACTGCAGTGCATCCCCAGTGGTGACAGTGCACTCTCTGGACTCACTGCAGTGCATCCCCAGTGGTGCCAGTGCACTCTCTGGACTCACTGCACTGCATCCCCAGTGGTGCCAGTGCACTCTCTGGACTCACTGCACTGCATCCCCAGTGGTGCCAGTGCACTCTCTGGACTCACCGGGGTGCACCCCAGTGGTGCCAGTGCACTCTCTGGACTCACTGCACTGCATCCCCAGTGCTGCCAGTGCACTCTCTGGATTCACTGCACTGCATCCCCAGTGGTGCCAGTGCAATCTCTGGACTCACTGTAGTGCATCCCCAGTGGTGCCAGTGCAATCTCTGGACTCACTGTAGTGCATCCCCAGTGGTGCCAGTGCACTCTCTGGACTCACTGCAGTGCATCCCCAGTGGTGCCAGTGCACTCACTGGACTCACTGCAGTGCATCCCCACTGGTGCCAGTGCACTCTCTGGACTCACTGCACTGCATCCCCAGTGGCGCCAGTGCACTCTCTGGACTCACTGCACTGCAGCCCCATTGGTGCCAGTGCACTCACTGGACTCACTGCACTGCATCACAGGTAGTGACAGTGCACTCTCTGGACTCATTGCACTGCATCCCCAGTGGTGCCAGTGCACTCTCTGGACTCACTGCACTGCATCCCCAGTGGTGCCAGTGCACTCTCTGCACTCACTTCTCTGCATTCCCAGTGGTGCCAGTGAAGTCTCTGGACTCCCTGCACTGCATCCCCAGTGGTGCCAGTGCACTCTCTGGACTCACTGCAGTGCATCCCCAGTGGTGACAGTGCACTCTCATGACTCATTGCAGTGCATCCCCAGTGGTGCCAGTGCACTCTCTGGACTCACTGCACTGCATCCCCAGCGGTGCCAGTGCACTCTCTGGACTCACTGCACTGCATCACCAGTGGTGCCTCTGCACTCTCTGGACTCCCGGCACCGCATCCCCAGTGGTGCCAGTGCACTCTCTGGACTCACTGCACTGCATCCCCAGTGGTGCCAGTGCACTCTCTGGAGTCACAGCACTGCATCCCCAGTGGTGCCAGTGCACTCTCTGGACTCACTGAAGTGCATCCCCAGTGGTGCCAGTGCACTCTCTGGACTCACTGAAGTGCATTCTCAGTGGTGCCAGTGCACTCTCTGGACTCACTGCACTGCATCCCCAGTGGTGCCAGTACACTCACTGGACTCACTGCACTGCATCCCCAGTGGTGCCAGTGCACTCTCTGGACTCACTAAACTGCATCACCAGTGGTGCCTCTGCACTCTCTGGACTCACTGCACTGCTTCCCCAGTGGTGCCAGTGCACTCACTGGACTCACTGCAGTGCATCCCCACTGGTGCCAGTGCACTCTCTGGACTCACTGCAGGGCATCCCCAGTGGTGCCAGTGCACTCTCTGGACTCACTGCACTGCATCCCCACTGGTGCCTGTGCACTCTCTGGAGTCACGGCACTGCATCCCAGTGGTGCCAGTACAATCTCTGGACTCACTGCACTGCATCCCCAGTGGTGCCAGTGCACTCTCTGGACTCACTGAAGTTCATTCTCAGTGGTGCCAGTGCACTCTCTGGACTCATTGCACTGCATCCCCAGTGGTGCCAGTGCACTCTCTGGACTCACGGAACTGCATCCCCAGTGGTGCCAGTGCACTCTCTGGACTCACTGCAGTGCATCCCCAGTGCTGCCAGTGCACTCTCTGGACTCACTGCACTGCATCCCCAGTGGTGTCAGTGCACTCTCTGGACTCACTGAAGTGCATACCCAGTTGTGCCAGTGCACTCTCTGGACTCAATGCACTGCATTCCCAGTGGTGCCAGTGCACTCTCTGGACTCAGTGCACTGCATCCCCAGTGGTGCCAGTGCAATCTCTGGACTCACTGTAGTGCATCCCCAGTGGTGCCAGTGCACTCTCTGGACTCACTGCACTGCATCCCCAGTGGTGCCAGTGCACTCTCTGGACTCACTGTACTGCATCCCCAGTGGTGCCAGTGCACTCTCTGGACTCACTGCACTGCATCCCCAGTGGTGCCAGTGCACTCTCTGGACTCACTGCACTGCATCCCCAGTGGTGCCAGTGCACTCTCTGGAGTCACTGAAGTGCATCCCCAGTGGTGCCAGTGCACTCTCTGGACTCACTGCACTGCATGCCCAGTGGTGCCAGTGCACACTCTGGACTCACTGTACTGCATCCCCACTGGTACCAGTGCACTATGTGGACTCACTGTACTGCATCCCCAGTGGTGACAGTGCACTCTCTGGACTCACTGAAGTGCATCCCCAGTGGTGCCAGTGCACTCTCTGGACTCACTGCACTGCATCCCCAGTGGTGCCAGTGCACTCTCTGGACTCACTGCACTGCATCCCCAGTGGTGCCAGTGCACTCTCTGGACTCACTGCAGTGCATCCACAGTGGTGCCAGTGCACTCACTGGACTCACTGCAGTGCATTCCCTCTGGTGCCAGTGCACTCTCTGGACTCACTGCACTGCATCCCCAGTGGTGCCAGTGCACTCTCTGGACTCACTGCACTGCATCCCCAGTGGTGCGAGTGCATTCTCTGGACTCACTGCAGTGCATCACCAGTGGTGCCAGTGCACTCTCTGGACTCACTGAGGTGCATCCCCAGTGGTGCCAGTGCACTCTCTGGAGTCACTGAAGTGCATCTCCAGTGGTGCCAGTGCACTCTCTGGACTCACTGCACTGCATCCCCAGTGGTGCCAGTGCACTCTTTGGACTCACTGAACTGCATCCCCAGTGGTGCCAGTGCACTCTCTGGACTCACTGCACTGCATCCCCAGTGGTGCCAGTGCACTCTCTGGACTCACTGCACTGCATCCCTAGTGGTGCCACTGCACTCTCTGGACTCACTGCACTGCTTCCCCAGTGGTGCCAGTGCACTCTCTGGACTCACTGCACTGCATCCCCAGTGGTGCCAGTGCACTCACAGGACTCACTGCAGTGCATCCCCACTGGTGCCAGTGCACTCTCTGGACTCACTGCACTGCATCCCCAGTGGTGCCAGTGCACTCTCTGGACTCACTGCACTGCATCCCCAGTGGTGCCAGCGCACTCTGTGGACTCACTGCACTGCATCCCCAGTGGTGCTAGTGCACTCTGTGGACTCACTGCAGTACATCCCCAGTGGTGCCAGTGCACTCTCTGGACTCACTGAAGTGCATTCTCAGTGGTGCCAGTGCACTCTCTGGACTCACTGCACTGCATCCCCAGTGGTGTCAGTGCACTCTCTGGACTCACTGAAGTGCATTCCCAGTTGTGCCAGTGCACTCTCTGGACTCAATGCACTGCATCCCCAGTGGTGCCAGTGCACTCTCTGGACTCAGTGCACTGCATCCCCAGTGGTGCCAGTGCAATCTCTGGACTCACTGTAGTGCATCCCCAGTGGTGCCAGTGCACTCTCTGGACTAACTGCAGTGCATCCCCAGTGGTGCCAGTGCACTCTCTGGAGTCACTGAAGTGCATCCCCAGTGGTGCCAGTGCACTCTCTGGACTCACTGCACTGCATCCCAGGTGGTGCCAGTGCACTCTCTGGACTCACTGCACTGCATCCCCAGTGGTGCCAGTGCACTCTCTGGACTCACTGCACTGCATCCCCAGTGGTGCCAGTGCACTCTCTGCACTCACTTCTCTGCATTCCCAGTGGTGCCAGTGAAGTCTCTGGACTCCCTGCACTGCATCCCCAGTGGTGCCAGTGCACTCTCTGGACTCACTGCAGTGCATCCCCAGTGGTGACAGTGCACTCTCATGACTCATTGCAGTGCATCCCCAGTGGTGACAGTGCACTCGCTGGACTCACTGCAGTGCATCCCCAGTGGTGCCAGTGCACTCTCTGGACTCACTGCACTGCATCCCCAGTGGTGCCAGTGCACTCTCTGGACTCACTGCACTGCATCACCAGTGGTGCCTCTGCACTCTCTGGACTCCCGGCACCGCATCCCCAGTGGTGCCAGTGCACTCTCTGGACTCACTGCACTGCATCCCCAGTGGTGCCAGTGCACTCTCTGGAGTCACAGCACTGCATCCCCAGTGGTGCCAGTGCACTCTCTGGACTCACTGAAGTGCATTCTCAGTGGTGCCAGTGCACTCTCTGGACTCACTGCACTGCATCCCCAGTGGTGCCAGTACACTCACTGGACTCACTGCACTGCATCCCCAGTGGTGCCAGTGCACTCTATGGACTCACTAAACTGCATCACCAGTGGTGCCTCTGCACTCTCTGGACTCACTGCACTGCTTCCCCAGTGGTGCCAGTGCACTCACTGGACTCACTGCAGTGCATCCCCACTGGTGCCAGTGCACTCTCTGGGCTCACTGCAGTGCATCCCCAGTGGTGCCAGTGCACTCTCTGGACTCACTGCACTGCATCCCCAGTGGTGCCTGTGCACTCTCTGGAGTCACGGCACTGCATCCCCAGTGGTGCCAGTACAATCTCTGGACTCACTGCACTGCATCCCCAGTGGTGCCAGTGCACTCTCTGGACTCACTGAAGTGCATTCTCAGTGGTGCCAGTGCACTCTCTGGACTCACTGCACTGCATCCCCAGTGGTTCCAGTGCACTCTCTGGACTCACGGAACTGCATCCCCAGTGGTGCCAGTGCACTCTCTGGACTCACTGCACTGCATCCCCAGTGGTGTCAGTGCACTCTCTGGACTCACTGAAGTGCATACCCAGTTGTGCCAGTGCACTCTCTGGACTCACTGCACTGCATCCCCAGTGGTGCCAGTGCACTCACTGGACTCACTGCAGTGCATCCCCACTGGTGCCAGTGCACTCTCTGGACTCACTGCACTGCATCCCCAGTGGTGCCAGTGCACTCTCTGGACTCACTGCACTGCATCCCCAGTGGTGCCAGCGCACTCTGTGGACTCACTGCACTGCATCCCCAGTGGTGCTAGTGCACTCTGTGGACTCACTGCAGTACATCCCCAGTGGTGCCAGTGCACTCTCTGGACTCACTGAAGTGCATTCTCAGTGGTGCCAGTGCACTCTCTGGACTCACTGCACTGCATCCCCAGTGGTGTCAGTGCACTCTCTGGACTCACTGAAGTGCATACCCAGTTGTGCCAGTGCACTCTCTGGACTCAATGCAGTGCATCCCCAGTGGTGCCAGTGCACTCTCTGGACTCACTGCACTGCATCCCCAGTGGTGCCAGTGCAATCTCTGGACTCACTGTAGTGCATCCCCAGTGGTGCCAGTGCACTCTCTGGACTCACTGCAGTGCATCCCCAGTGGTGCCAGTGCACTCTCTGGAGTCACTGAAGTGCATCCCCAGTGGTGCCAGTGCACTCTCTGGACTCACTGCACTGCATCCCAGGTGGTGCCAGTGCACTCTCTGGACTCACTGCACTGCATCCCCAGTGGTGCCAGTGCACTCTCTGGACTCACTGCACTGCATCCCCAGTGGTGCCAGTGCACTCTCTGCACTCACTTCTCTGCATCCCCAGTGGTGCCAGTGAAGTCTCTGGACTCCCTGCACTGCATCCCCAGTGGTGCCAGTGCACTCTCTGGACTCACTGCAGTGCATCCCCAGTGGTGACAGTGCACTCTCATGACTCATTGCAGTGCATCCCCAGTGGTGACAGTGCACTCTCTGGACTCACTGCAGTGCATCCCCAGTGGTGCCAGTGCACTCTCTGGACTCACTGCACTGCATCCCCAGTGGTGCCAGTGCACTCTCTGGACTCACTGCACTGCATCACCAGTGGTGCCTCTGCACTCTCTGGACTCCCGGCACCGCATCCCCAGTGGTGCCAGTGCACTCTCTGGACTCACTGCACTGCATCCCCAGTGGTGCCAGTGCACTCTCTGGAGTCACAGCACTGCATCCCCAGTGGTGCCAGTGCACTCTCTGGACTCACTGAAGTGCATTCTCAGTGGTGCCAGTGCACTCTCTGGACTCACTGCACTGCATCCCCAGTGGTGCCAGTACACTCACTGGACTCACTGCACTGCATCCCCAGTGGTGCCAGTGCACTCTCTGGACTCACTAAACTGCATCACCAGTGGTGCCTCTGCACTCTCTGGACTCACTGCACTGCTTCCCCAGTGGTGCCAGTGCACTCACTGGACTCACTGCAGTGCATCCCCACTGGTGCCAGTGCACTCTCTGGGCTCACTGCAGTGCATCCCCAGTGGTGCCAGTGCACTCTCTGGACTCACTGCACTGCATCCCCAGTGGTGCCTGTACACTCTCTGGAGTCACGGCACTGCATCCCCAGTGGTGCCAGTACAATCTCTGGACTCACTGCACTGCATCCCCAGTGGTGCCAGTGCACTCTCTGGACTCACTGAAGTGCATTCTCAGTGGTGCCAGTGCACTCTCTGGACTCACTGCACTGCATCCCCAGTGGTGCCAGTGCACTCTCTGGACTCACGGAACTGCATCCCCAGTGGTGCCAGTGCACTCTCTGGACTCACTGCACTGCATCCCCAGTGGTGTCAGTGCACTCTCTGGACTCACTGAAGTGCATACCCAGTTGTGCCAGTGCACTCTCTGGACTCAATGCACTGCATTCCCAGTGGTGCCAGTGCACTCTCTGGACTCAGTGCACTGCATCCCCAGTGGTGCCAGTGCAATCTCTGGACTCACTGTAGTGCATCCCCAGTGGTGCCAGTGCACTCTCTGGACTCACTGAACTGCATCCCCAGTGGTGCCAGTGCACTCTCTGGACTCACTGCACTGCAGCCCCAGTGCTGCCAGTGCACTCTCTGGACTCACTGCACTGCATCCCTAGTGGTGTCAGTGCACTCTCTGGACTCACTGAAGTGCATACCCAGTTGTGCCAGTGCACTCTCTGGACTCAATGCACTGCATTCCCAGTGGTGCCAGTGCACTCTCTGGACTCAGTGCACTGCATCCCCAGTGGTGCCAGTGCAATCTCTGGACTCACTGTAGTGCATCCCCAGTGGTGCCAGTGCACTCTCTGGACTCACTGCACTGCATCCCCAGTGGTGCCAGTGCACTCTCTGGACTCACGGAACTGCATCCCCAGTGGTGCCAGTGCACTCTCTGGACTCACTGCACTGCATCCCCAGTGGTGTCAGTGCACTCTCTGGACTCACTGCACTGCATACCCAGTTGTGCCAGTGCACTCTCTGGACTCAATGCACTGCATTCCCAGTGGTGCCAGTGCACTCTCTGGACTCAGTGCACTGCATCCCCAGTGGTGCCAGTGCAATCTCTGGACTCACTGCACTGCATCCCCAGTGGTGCCAGTGCACTCTCTGGACTCACTGAACTGCATCCCCAGTGGTGCCAGTGCACTCTCTGGACTCACTGCACTGCAGCCCCAGTGCTGCCAGTGCACTCTCTGGACTCACTGCACTGCATCCCTAGTGGTGCCACTGCACTCTGTGGACTCACTGCACTGCTTCCCCAGTGGTGCTAGTGCACTCTGTGGACTCACTGCAGTACATCCCCAGTGGTGCCAGTGCACTCTCTGGACTCACTGAAGTGCATTCTCAGTGGTGCCAGTGCACTCTCTGGACTCACTGCAGTGCATCACCAGTGGTGTCAGTGCACTCTCTGGACTCACTGAAGTGCATACCCAGTTGTGCCAGTGCACTCTCTGGACTCAATGCACTGCATCCCCAGTGGTGCCAGTGCACTCTCTGGACTCAGTGCACTGCATCCCCAGTGGTGCCAGTGCAATCTCTGGACTCACTGTAGTGCATCCCCAGTGGTGCCAGTGCACTCTCTGGACTCACTGCAGTGCATCCCCAGTGGTGCCAGTGCACTCTCTGGAGTCACTGAAGTGCATCCCCAGTGGTGCCAGTGCACTCTCTGGACTCACTGCACTGCATCCCAGGTGGTGCCAGTGCACTCTCTGGACTCACTGCACTGCATCCCCGGTGGTGCCAGTGCACTCTCTGGACTCACTGCACTGCATCCCCAGTGGTGCCAGTGCACTCTCTGCACTCACTTCTCTGCATTCCCAGTGGTGCCAGTGAAGTCTCTGGACTCCCTGCACTGCATCCCCAGTGGTGCCAGTGCACTCTCTGGACTCACTGCAGTGCATCCCCAGTGGTGACAGTGCACTCTCATGACTCATTGCAGTGCATCCCCAGTGGTGACAGTGCACTCGCTGGACTCACTGCAGTGCATCCCCAGTGGTGCCTGTGCACTCTCTGGACTCACTGCACTGCATCACCAGTGGTGCCAGTGCACTCTCTGGACTCACTGCACTGCATCACCAGTGGTGCCTCTGCACTCTCTGGACTCCCGGCACCGCATCCCCAGTGGTGCCAGTGCACTCTCTGGACTCACTGCACTGCATCCCCAGTGGTGCCAGTGCACTCTCTGGAGTCACAGCACTGCATCCCCAGTGGTGCCAGTGCACTCTCTGGACTCACAGAAGTGCATTCTCAGTGGTGCCAGTGCACTCTCTGGACTCACTGCACTGCATCCCCAGTGGTGCCAGTACACTCACTGGACTCACTGCACTGCATCCCCAGTGGTGCCAGTGCACTCTCTGGACTCACTAAACTGCATCACCAGTGGTGCCTCTGCACTCTCTGGACTCACTGCACTGCTTCCCCAGTGGTGCCAGTGCACTCACTGGACTCACTGCAGTGCATCCCCACTGGTGCCAGTGCACTCTCTGGGCTCACTGCAGTGCATCCCCAGTGGTGCCAGTGCACTCTCTGGACTCACTGCACTGCATCCCCAGTGGTGCCTGTGCACTCTCTGGAGTCACGGCACTGCATCCCCAGTGGTGCCAGTACAATCTCTGGACTCACTGCACTGCATCCCCAGTGGTGCCAGTGCACTCTCTGGACTCACTGAAGTGCATTCTCAGTGGTGCCAGTGCACTCTCTGGACTCACTGCACTGCATCCCCAGTGGTGCCAGTGCACTCTCTGGACTCACGGAACTGCATCCCCAGTGGTGCCAGTGCACTCTCTGGACTCACTGCACTGCATCCCCAGTGGTGTCAGTGCACTCTCTGGACTCACTGAAGTGCATACCCAGTTGTGCCAGTGCACTCTCTGGACTCAATGCACTGCATTCCCAGTGGTGCCAGTGCACTCTCTGGACTCAGTGCACTGCATCCCCAGTGGTGCCAGTGCAATCTCTGGACTCACTGTAGTGCATCCCCAGTGGTGCCAGTGCACTCTCTGGACTCACTGCACTGCATCCCCAGTGGTGCCAGTGCACTCTCTGGACTCACTGAAGTGCATCCCCAGTGGTGCCAGTGCACTCTCTGGACTCACTGCACTGCATCCCCAGTGGTGCCACTGCACTCTCTGGACTCACTGCACTGCATCCCCAGTGGTGCCAGTGCACTCTCTGGAGTCACTGAAGTGCATCCCCAGTGGTGCCAGTGCACTCTCTGGACTCACTGCACTGCATGCCCAGTGGTGCCAGTGCACACTCTGGACTCACTGTACTGCATCCCCACTGGTACCAGTGCACTCTGTGGACTCACTGTACTGCATCCCCAGTGGTGACAGTGCACTCTCTGGACTCACTGAAGTGCATCCCCAGTGGTGCCAGTGCACTCTATGGACTCACTGCAGTGCATCCCCAGTGGTGCCAGTGCACTCTCTGGACTCACTGCACTGCATCCCCAGTGGTGCCAGTGCACTCTCTGGACTCACTGCAGTGCATCCACAGTGGTGCCAGTGCACTCACTGGACTCACTGCAGTGCATTCCCTCTGGTGCCAGTGCACTCTCTGGACTCACTGCACTGCATCCCCAGTGGTGCCAGTGCACTCTCTGGACTCACTGCACTGCATCCCCAGTGGTGCGAGTGCATTCTCTGGACTCACTGCAGTGCATCACCAGTGGTGCCAGTGCACTCTCTGGACTCACTGAGGTGCATCCCCAGTGGTGCCAGTGCACTCTCTGGAGTCACTGAAGTGCATCTCCAGTGGTGCCAGTGCACTCTCTGGACTCAGTGCACTGCATTCCCAGTGGTGCCAGTGCACTCTCTGGACTCACTGAACTGCATCCCCAGTGGTGCCAGTGCACTCTCTGGACTCACTGCACTGCAGCCCCAGTGCTGCCAGTGCACTCTCTGGACTCACTGCACTGCATCCCTAGTGGTGCCACTGCACTCTCTGGACTCACTGCACTGCTTCCCCAGTGGTGCCAGTGCACTCTCTGGACTCACTGCACTGCATCCCCAGTGGTGCCAGTGCACTCACTGGACTCACTGCAGTGCATCCCCACTGGTGCCAGTGCACTCTCTGGACTCACTGCACTGCATCCCCAGTGGTGCCAGTGCACTCTCTGGACTCACTGCACTGCATCCCCAGTGGTTCCAGCGCACTCTCTGGACTCACTGCACTGCATCCCCAGTGGTGCTAGTGTACTCTGTGGACTCACTGCAGTACATCCCCAGTGGTGCCAGTGCACTCTCTGGACTCACTGAAGTGCATTCTCAGTGGTTCCAGTGCACTCTCTGGACTCACTGCACTGCATCCCCAGTGGTGTCAGTGCACTCTCTGGACTCACTGAAGTGCATACCCAGTTGTGCCAGTGCACTCTCTGGACTCACTGCAGTGCATCCCCAGTGGTGCCAGTGCACTCTCTGGACTCACTGCACTGCATCCCCACTGGTGCCAGTGTACTCTCTGGACTCACTGCAGTGCATCCCCAGTGGTGCCAGTGCACTCTCTGGACTCACTGCAGTGCATCCCCAGTGGTGCCAGTGCACTCTCTGGAGTCACTGAAGTGCATCCCCAGTGGTGCCAGTGCACTCTCTGGACTCACTGCACTGCATCCCAGGTGGTGCCAGTGCACTCTCTGGACTCACTGCACTGCATCCCCAGTGGCGCCAGTGCACTTTCTGGAGTCACTGAAGTGCATGCCCAGTGGTGCCAGTGCACACTCTGGACTCACTGTACTGCATCCCCACTGGTACCAGTGCACTCTGTGGACTCACTGTACTTCATCCCCAGTGGTGCCAGTGCACTCTCTGGACTCACTGCAGTGCATCCCCAGTGGTGCCAGTGCACTCTCTGGACTCACTGCAGTGCATCCCCAGTGGTGCCAGCGCACTCTCTGGACTCACTGCACTGCATCCCCAGTGGTGCCAGTGCACTCTCTGGACTCACTGCAGTGCATCCACAGTGGTGCCAGTGCACTCACTGGACTCACTGCAGTGCATTCCCTCTGGTGCCAGTGCACTCTCTGGACTCACTGCACTGCATCCCCAGTGGTGCCAGTGCACTCTCTGGACTCACTGCACTGCATCCCCACTGGTGCGAGTGCATTCTTTGGACTCACTGCAGTGCATCACCAGTGGTGCCAGTGCACTCTCTGGACTCACTGAGGTGCATCCCCAGTGGTGCCAGTGCACTCTCTGGAGTCACTGAAGTGCATCCCCAGTGGTGCCAGTGCACTCTCTGGACTCACTGAACTGCATCTCCAGTGGTGCCAGTGCACTCTCTGGACTCACTGCACTGCATCCCCAGTGCTGCCAGTGCACTCTCTGGACTCACTGCACTGCATCCCTAGTGGTGCCACTGCACTCTCTGGACTCACTGCACTGCTTCCCCAGTGGTGCCAGTGCACTCTCTGGACTCACTGCACTGTATCCCCGGTGAATCCAGTGCACTCACTGGACTCACTGCAGTGCATCCCCACTGGTGCCAGTGCACTCTCTGGACTCACTGCACTGCATCCCCAGTGGTGCCAGTGCACTCTCTGGACTCACTGCACTGCATCCCCAGTGGTGCTAGTGTACTCTGTGGACTCACTGCAGTGCATCCCCAGTGGTGCCAGTGCACTCTCTGGACTCACTGAAGTGCATTCTCAGTGGTGCCAGTGCACTCTCTGGACTCACTTCAGTGCATCCCCAGTGGTGCCAGTGCACTCTCTGGACTCACTGCAGTGCATCCCCAGTGGAGCCAGTGCACTCTCTGGACTCACTGCAGTGCATCCCCAGTGGTGCCATTGCACTCTCTGGACTCACTGCACTGCATCTCCAGTGGTGCCAGTGCACTCTCTGGACTCACTGCACTGCATCCCCAGTGCTGCCAGTGCACTCTCTTGAGTCACTGCACTGCATCCCCTGTGGTGCAAGAGCACTCTCTGGACTCACAGCAGTGCTCACCAGTGGTGCCAGTGCACTCTCTGGACTCACTGCACTGCATCCCCAGTGGTGCCAGTGCACTCTCTGGACTCACTGCAGTGCATCCCCAGTGGTGCTAGTGCACTGTGTGGACTCACTGTACTGCATCCCCAGTGGTGTCAGTGCAATCTCTGGACTCACTGCAGTGCATCCCCAGTGGTGCCAGTGCACTCTCAGGACTCACTGCACTGCATCCCCAGTGGTGCCAGTGCACTCTCTGGACTCACTGCACTGCATCCCCAGTAGTGACAGTGCACTCTCTGGACTCACTGCACTGCATCCCCAGTGGTGTCAGTGCACTCACTGGATTCACTGCACTGCATCCCCAGTGGTGCCAGTGCACTCTCTGGACTCACCGGGGTGCATCCCCAGTGGTGCCAGTGCATTCACTGGACTCACTGGACTGCATCCCCAGTGGTGCCACTGCACTCTCTGGACTCACTGCACTGCATCCCCAGTGGTGCCAGTGCACTCTCTGGACTCACTGCACTGCATCCCCACTGGTGCCAGTGTACTCTCTGGACTCACTGCACTGCATCCCCAGTGGTGCCAGTGCACTCACTGGACTCACTGGACACATCCCCAGTGGTGCCAGTGCACTCTCTGGACTCACTGCAGTGCATCCCCAGTGGTGCCAGTGCACTCTCTGGACTCACTGTAGTGCATCCCCAGTGGTGCCAGTGCACTCTCTGGACTCACTGCAGTGCATCCCCACTGGTGCCAGTGCACTCTCTGGACTCACTGCACTGCATCCCCAGTGGTGCCAGTGCACTCTCTGGACTCACTGCACTGCAGCCCCATTGGTGCCAGTGCACTCTCTGGACTCACTGCACTGCATCACAGGTAGTGCCAGTGCACTCTCTGGACTCACTGCACTGCATCCCCAGTGGTGCCAGTGCACTCTCTGGACTCACTGCACTGCATCCCCAGTGGTGCCAGTGCACTCTCTGCACTCACTTCTCTGCATTCCCAGTGGTGCCAGTGAAGTCTCTGGACTCACTGCACTGCATCCCCAGTGGTGCCAGTGCACTCTCTGGACTCACTGCAGTGCATCCCCAGTGGTGAAGGTGCACTCTCTGGACTCACTGCAGTGCATCCCCAGTGGTGCCAGTGCACTCTCTGGACTCACTGCACTGCATCCCCAGTGGTGCCAGTGCACTCTCTGGACTCACTGCACTGCATCCCCAGTGGTGCCAGTGCACTCTCTGGACTCACCGGGGTGCATCCCCAGTGGTGCCAGTGCACTCTCTGGACTCACTGCACTGCATCCCCAGTGGTGCCAGTGCACTCTCTGGACTCACTGAACTGCATCCCCAGTGGTGCCAGTGCACTCTCTGGACTCACTGCACTGCATCCCCAGTGCTGCCAGTGCACTCTCTGGACTCACTGCACTGCATCCCTAGTGGTGCCACTGCACTCTCTGGACTCACTGCACTGCTTCCCCAGTGGTGCCAGTGCACTCTCTGGACTCACTGCACTGCATCCCCAGTGGTGCCAGTGCACTCACTGGACTCACTGCAGTGCATCCCCACTGGTGCCAGTGCACTCTCTGGACTCACTGCACTGCATCCCCAGTGGTGCTACTGCACTCTCTGGACTCACTGCAGTGCATCCCCAGTGGTGCCAGTGCACTCTCTGGACTCACTGAAGTGCATTCTCAGTGGTGCCAGTGCACTCTCTGGACTCACTTCAGTGCATCCCCAGTGGTGCCAGTGCACTCTCTGGACTCACTGCAGTGCATCCGCAGTGGTGCCATTGCACTCTCTGGACTCACTGCACTGCATCTCCAGTGGTGCTAGTGCACTCTCTGGACTCACTGCACTGCATCCCCAGTGCTGCCAGTGCACTATCTTGAGTCACTGCACTGCATCCCCTGTGGTGCAAGAGCACTCTCTGGACTCACAGCAGTGCTCACCAGTGGTGCCAGTGCACTCTCTGGACTCACTGCACTGCATCCCCAGTGGTGCCAGTGCACTCTCTGGACTCACTGCACTGCATCCCCAGTGGTGCTAGTGCACTGTGTGGACTCACTGTACTGCATCCCCAGTGGTGTCAGTGCAATCTCTGGACTCACTGCAGTGCATCCCCAGTGGTGCCAGTACACTCTCAGGACTCACTGCACTGCATCCCCAGTGGTGCCAGTGCACTCTCTGGACTCACTGCACTGCATCCCCAGTAGTGACAGTGCACTCTCTGGACTCACTGCACTGCATCCCCAGTGGTGCCAGTGCACTCACTGGATTCACTGCACTGCATCCCTGGTGGTGCCAGTGCACTCTCTGGACTCACTGCACTGCATCCCCAGTGGTGCCAGTGCATTCACTGGACTCACTGGACTGCATACCCAGTGGTGCCAATGCACTCTCTGGACTCACTGCACTGCATCCCCAGTGGTGCCAGTGCACTCTCTGGACTCACTGCACTGCATCCCCACTGGTGCCAGTGTACTCTCTGGACTCACTGCACTGCATCCCCAGTGGTGCCAGTGCACTCACTGGACTCACTGGACACATCCCCAGTGGTGCCAGTGCACTCTCTGGACTCACTGCAGTGCATCCCCAGTGGTGCCAGTGCACTCTCTGGACTCACTGCACTGCATCCCCACTGGTGCCAATGTACTCTCTGGACTCACTGCAGTGCATCCCCAGTGGTGCCAGTGCACTCTCTGGACTCACTGCACTGCATCCCCACTGGTGCCAGTGCACTGTCTGGACTCACTGAAGTGCATCCCCAGTTGTGCCAGTGCTCTCTCTGGACTCAATGCACTGCATCCCCAGTGGTGCCAGTGCACTCTCTGGACTCACTGCACTGCATCCCCAGTGGTGCCAGTGCAATCTCTGGACTCACTGTAGTGCATCCCCAGTAGTGCCAGTGCACTCTCTGGACTCACTGCAGTGCATCCCCAGTGGTGCCAGTGCACTCTCTGGACTCACTGCACTGCATCCCCAGTGGTGCCAGTGCATTCACTGGACTCACTGGACTGCATCCCCAGTGGTGCCACTGCACTCTCTGGACTCACTGCACTGCATCACCAGTGGTGCCAGTGCACTCTCTGGACTCACTGCACTGCATCCCCACTGGTGCCAGTGTACTCTCTGGACTCACTGCACTGCATCCCCAGTGGTGCCAGTGCACTCGCTGGACTCACTGGACACATCCCCAGTGGTGCCAGTGCACTCTCTGGACTCACTGCAGTGCACCCCCAGTGGTGCCAGTGCACTCTCTGGACTCACTGCACTGCATCCCCACTGGTGCCAGTGTACTCTCTGGACTCACTGCAGTGCATCCCCAGTGGTGCCAGTGCACTCTCTGGACTCACTGCACTGCATCCCCACTGGTGCCAGTGCACTGTCTGGACTCACTGAAGTGCATCCCCAGTTGTGCCAGTGCACTCTCTGGACTCACTGCACTGCATCCCCAGTGGTGCCAGTGCACTCTCTGGACTCACTGCACTGCATCCCCAGTGGTGCCAGTGCAATCTCTGGACTCACTGTAGTGCATCCCCAGTGGTGCCAGTGCACTCTCTGGACTCACTGCAGTGCATCCCCACTGGTGCCAGTGCACTCTCTGGACTCACTGCACTGCATCCCCAGTGGTGCCAGTGCACTCTCTGGACTCACTGCACTGCAGCCCCATTGGTGCCAGTGCACTCTCTGGACTCACTGCACTGCATCACAGGTAGTGCCAGTGCACTCTCTGGACTCACTGCACTGCATCCCCAGTGGTGCCAGTGCACTCTCTGGACTCACTGCACTGCATCCCCAGTGGTGCCAGTGCACTCTCTGCACTCACTTCTCTGCATTCCCAGTGGTGCCAGTGAAGTCTCTGGACTCACTGCACTGCATCCCCAGTGGTGCCAGTGCACTCTCTGGACTCACTGCAGTGCATCCCCAGTGGTGACAGTGCACTCTCTGGACTCACTGCAGTGCATCCCCAGTGGTGCCAGTGCACTCTCTGGACTCACTGAAGTGCATCCCCAGTGGTGCCAGTGCACTCTCTGGACTCACTGCACTGCATCCCCAGTGGTGCCAGTGCACTCTCTGGACTCACCGGGGTGCATCCCCAGTGGTGCCAGTGCACTCTCTGGACTCACTGTACTGCATCCCCAGTGGTGCCAGTGCACTCTCTGGACTCACTGAACTGCATCCCCAGTGGTGCCAGTGCACTCTCTGGACTCACTGTGCTGCCAGTGCACTCTCTGGACTCACTGCACTGCATCCCTAGTGGTGCCACTGCACTCTCTGGACTCACTGCACTGCTTCCCCAGTGGTGCCAGTGCACTCTCTGGACTCACTGCACTGCATCCCCAGTGGTGCCAGTGCACTCACTGGACTCACTGCAGTGCATCCCCACTGGTGCCAGTGCACTCTCTGGACTCACTGCACTGCATCCCCAGTGGTGCCAGTGCACTCTCTGGACTCACTGCACTGCATCCCCAGTGGTTCCAGCGCACTCTCTGGACTCACTGCACTGCATCCCCAGTGGTGCTAGTGCACTCTCTGGACTCACTGCAGTGCATCCCCAGTGGTGCCAGTGCACTCTCTGGACTCACTGAAGTGCATTCTCAGTGGTGCCAGTGCACTCTCTGGACTCACTTCAGTGCATCCCCAGTGGTGCCAGTGCACTCTCTGGACTCACTGCAGTGCATCCCCAGTAGAGCCAGTGCACTCTCTGAACTCACTGCAGTGCATCCGCAGTGGTGCCATTGCACTCTCTGGACTCACTGCACTGCATCTCCAGTGGTGCCAGTGCACTCTCTGGACTCACTGCACTGCATCCCCAGTGCTGCCAGTGCACTATCTTGAGTCACTGCACTGCATCCCCTGTGGTGCAAGAGCACTCTCTGGACTCACAGCAGTGCTCACCAGTGGTGCCAGTGCACTCTCTGGACTCACTGCACTGCATCCCCAGTGGTGCCAGTGCACTCTCTGGACTCACTGCACTGCATCCCCAGTGGTGCTAGTGCACTGTGTGGACTCACTGTACTGCATCCCCAGTGGTGTCAGTGCAATCTCTGGACTCACTGCAGTGCATCCCCAGTGGTGCCAGTACACTCTCAGGACTCACTGCACTGCATCTCCAGTGGTGCCAGTGCACTCTCTGGACTCACTGCACTGCATCCCCAGTGGTGCCAGTGCATTCACTGGACTCACTGGACTGCATACCCAGTGGTGCCACTGCACTCTCTGGACTCACTGCACTGCATCCCCAGTGGTGCCAGTGCACTCTCTGGACTCACTGCACTGCATCCCCACTGGTGCCAGTGTACTCTCTGGACTCACTGCACTGCATCCCCAGTGGTGCCAGTGCACTCACTGGACTCACTGGACACATCCCCAGTGGTGCCAGTGCACTCTCTGGACTCACTGCAGTGCATCCCCAGTGGTGCCAGTGCACTCTCTGGACTCACTGCACTGCATCCCCACTGGTGCCAGTGTACTCTCTGGACTCACTGCAGTGCATCCCCAGTGGTGCCAGTGCACTCTCTGGACTCACTGCACTGCATCCCCACTGGTGCCAGTGCACTGTCTGGACTCACTGAAGTGCATCCCCAGTTGTGCCAGTGCTCTCTCTGGACTCAATGCACTGCATCCCCAGTGGTGCCAGTGCACTCTCTGGACTCACTGCACTGCATCCCCAGTGGTGCCAGTGCAATCTCTGGACTCACTGTAGTGCATCCCCAGTGGTGCCAGTGCACTCTCTGGACTCACTGCAGTGCATCCCCAGTGGTGCCAGTGCACTCTCTGGACTCCCAGCACTGCATCCCCAGTGGTGCCAGTGCATTCACTGGACTCACTGGACTGCATCCCCAGTGGTGCCACTGCACTCTCTGGACTCACTGCACTGCATCACCAGTGGTGCCAGTGCACTCTCTGGACTCACTGCACTGCATCCCCACTGGTGCCAGTGTACTCTCTGGACTCACTGCACTGCATCCCCAGTGGTGCCAGTGCACTCACTGGACTCACTGGACACATCCCCAGTGGTTCCAGTGCACTCTCTGGACTCACTGCAGTGCATCCCCAGTGGTGCCAGTGCACTCTCTGGACTCACTGCACTGCATCCCCACTGGTGCCAGTGTACTCTCTGGACTCAGTGCAGTGCATCCCCAGTGGTGCCAGTGCACTCTCTGGACTCACTGCACTGCATCCCAGGTGGTGCCAGTGCACTCTCTGGACTCACTGTACTGCATCCCAGGTGGTGCCAGTGCACTCTCTGGACTCACTGCACTGCATCCCCAGTGGCGCCAGTGCACTCTCTGGACTCACTGCAGTGCATCCACAGTGGTGCCAGTGCACTCACTGGACTCACTGCAGTGCATTCCCTCTGGTGCCAGTGCACTCTCTGGACTCACTGCACTGCATCCCCAGTGGTGCCAGTGCACTCTCTGGACTCACTGCACTGCATCCCCACTGGTGCGAGTGCATTCTTTGGACTCACTGCAGTGCATCACCAGTGGTGCCAGTGCACTCTCTGGACTCACTGAGGTGCATCCCCAGTGGTGCCAGTGCACTCTCTGGAGTCACTGAAGTGCATCCCCAGTGGTGCCAGTGCACTCTCTGGACTCACTGCACTGCATCCCCAGTGGTGCCAGTGCACTCTCTGGACTCACTGAACTGCATCCCCAGTGGTGCCAGTGCACTCTCTGGACTCACTGCACTGCATCCCCAGTGCTGTCAGTGCACTCTCTGGACTCACTGCACTGCATCCCTAGTGGTGCCACTGCACTCTCTGGACTCACTGCACTGCTTCCCCAGTGGTGCCAGTGCACTCTCTGGACTCACTGCACTGTATCCCCGGTGAATCCAGTGCACTCACTGGACTCACTGCAGTGCATCCCCACTGGTGCCAGTGCACTCTCTGGACTCACTGCACTGCATCCCCAGTGGTTCCAGCGCACTCTCTGGACTCACTGCACTGCATCCCCAGTGGTGCTAGTGTACTCTGTGGACTCACTGCAGTGCATCCCCAGTGGTGCCAGTGCACTCTCTGGACTCACTGAAGTGCATTCTCAGTGGTGCCAGTGCACTCTCTGGACTCACTTCAGTGCATCCCCAGTGGTGCCAGTGCACTCTCTGGACTCACTGCAGTGCATCCCCAGTGGAGCCAGTGCACTCTCTGGACTCACTGCAGTGCATCCCCAGTGGTGCCATTGCACTCTCTGGACTCACTGCACTGCATCTCCAGTGGTGCCAGTGCACTCTCTGGACTCACTGCACTGCATCCCCAGTGCTGCCAGTGCACTCTCTTGAGTCACTGCACTGCATCCCCTGTGGTGCAAGAGCACTCTCTGGACTTACAGCAGTGCTCACCAGTGGTGCCAGTGCACTCTCTGGACTCACTGCACTGCATCCCCAGTGGTGCCAGTGCACTCTCTGGACTCACTGCACTGCATCCCCAGTGGTGCTAGTGCACTGTGTGGACTCACTGTACTGCATCCCCAGTGGAGCCAGTGCACTCTCAGGACTCACTGCACTGCATCCCCAGTGGTGTCAGTGCACTCTCTGGACTCACTGAAGTGCATACCCAGTTGTGCCAGTGCACTCTCTGGACTCAATGCACTGCATTCCCAGTGGTGCCAGTGCACTCTCTGGACTCAGTGCACTGCATCCCCAGTGGTGCCAGTGCAATCTCTGGACTCACTGTAGTGCATCCCCAGTGGTGCCAGTGCACTCTCTGGACTCACTGCACTGCATCCCCAGTGGTGCCAGTGCACTCTCTGGACTCACTGTACTGCATCCCCAGTGGTGCCAGTGCACTCTCTGGACTCACTGCACTGCATCCCCAGTGGTGCCAGTGCACTCTCTGGACTCACTGCAGTGCATCCCCAGTGGTGCCAGTGCACTCTCTGGAGTCACTGAAGTGCATCCCCAGTGGTGCCAGTGCACTCTCTGGACTCACTGCACTGCATGCCCAGTGGTGCCAGTGCACACTCTGGACTCACTGTACTGCATCCCCACTGGTACCAGTGCACTCTGTGGACTCACTGTACTGCATCCCCAGTGGTGACAGTGCACTCTCTGGACTCACTGAAGTGCATCCCCAGTGGTGCCAGTGCACTCTATGGACTCACTGCAGTGCATCCCCAGTGGTGCCAGTGCACTCTCTGGACTCACTGCACTGCATCCCCAGTGGTGCCAGTGCACTCTCTGGACTCACTGCAGTGCATCCACAGTGGTGCCAGTGCACTCACTGGACTCACTGCAGTGCATTCCCTCTGGTGCCAGTGCACTCTCTGGACTCACTGCACTGCATCCCCAGTGGTGCCAGTGCACTCTCTGGACTCACTGCACTGCATCCCCAGTGGTGCGAGTGCATTCTCTGGACTCACGGCAGTGCATCACCAGTGGTGCCAGTGCACTCTCTGGACTCACTGAGGTGCATCCCCAGTGGTGCCAGTGCACTCTCTGGAGTCACTGAAGTGCATCTCCAGTGGTGCCAGTGCACTCTCTGGACTCACTGCACTGCATCCCCAGTGGTGCCAGTGCACTCTCTGGACTCACTGAACTGCATCCCCAGTGGTGCCAGTGCACTCTCTGGACTCACTGCACTGCAGCCCCAGTGCTGCCAGTGCACTCTCTGGACTCACTGCACTGCATCTCTAGTGGTGCCACTGCACTCTCTGGACTCACTGCACTGCATCCCCAGTGGTGCCAGTGCACTCTCTGGACTCACTGCACTGCATCCCCAGTGGTGCCAGTGCACTCTCTGGACTCACTGAACTGCATCCCCAGTGGTGCCAGTGCACTCTCTGGACTCACTGCACTGCATCCCCAGTGCTGCCAGTGCACTCTCTGGACTCACTGCACTGCATCCCTAGTGGTGCCACTGCACTCTCTGGACTCACTGCACTGCTTCCCCAGTGGTGCCAGTGCACTCTCTGGACTCACTGCACTGTATCCCCGGTGAATCCAGTGCACTCACTGGACTCACTGCAGTGCATCCCCACTGGTGCCAGTGCACTCTCTGGACTCACTGCACTGCATCCCCAGTGGTTCCAGCGCACTCTCTGGACTCACTGCACTGCATCCCCAGTGGTGCCAGTGCACTCTCTGGACTCACTGAAGTGCATTCTCAGTGGTGCCAGTGCACTCTCTGGACTCACTTCAGTGCATCCCCAGTGGTGCCAGTGCACTCTCTGGACTCACTGCAGTGCATCCCCAGTGGAGCCAGTGCACTCTCTGGACTCACTGCAGTGCATCCCCAGTGGTGCCATTGCACTCTCTGGACTCACTGCACTGCATCTCCAGTGGTACCAGTGCACTCTCTGGACTCACTGCACTGCATCCCCAGTGCTGCCAGTGCACTCTCTTGAGTCACTGCACTGCATCCCCTGTGGTGCAAGAGCACTCTCTGGACTCACAGCAGTGCTCACCAGTGGTGCCAGTGCACTCTCTGGACTCACTGCACTGCATCCCCAGTGGTGCCTCTGCACTCTCTGGACTCACTGCACTGCATCCCCAGTGGTGCTAGTGCACTGTGTGGACTCACTGTACTGCATCCCCAGTGGAGCCAGTGCACTCTCAGGACTCACTGCACTGCATCCCCAGTGGTGTCAGTGCACTCTCTGGACTCACTGAAGTGCATACCCAGTTGTGCCAGTGCACTCTCTGGACTCAATGCACTGCATTCCCAGTGGTGCCAGTGCACTCTCTGGACTCAGTGCACTGCATCCCCAGTGGTGCCAGTGCAATCTCTGGACTCACTGTAGTGCATCCCCAGTGGTGCCAGTGCACTCTCTGGACTCACTGCACTGCATCCCCAGTGGTGCCAGTGCACTCTCTGGACTCACTGTACTGCATCCCCAGTGGTGCCAGTGCACTCTCTGGACTCACTGCACTGCATCCCCAGTGGTGCCAGTGCACACTCTGGACTCACTGCAGTGCATCCCCAGTGGTGCCAGTGCACTCTCTGGAGTCACTGAAGTGCATCCCCAGTGGTGCCAGTGCACTCTCTGGACTCACTGCACTGCATGCCCAGTGGTGCCAGTGCACACTCTGGACTCACTGTACTGCATCCCCACTGGTACCAGTGCACTCTGTGGACTCACTGTACTGCATCCCCAGTGGTGACAGTGCACTCTCTGGACTCACTGAAGTGCATCCCCAGTGGTGCCAGTGCACTCTATGGACTCACTGCAGTGCATCCCCAGTGGTGCCAGTGCACTCTCTGGACTCACTGCACTGCATCCCCAGTGGTGCCAGTGCACTCTCTGGACTCACTGCAGTGCATCCACAGTGGTGCCAGTGCACTCACTGGACTCACTGCAGTGCATTCCCTCTGGTGCCAGTGCACTCTCTGGACTCACTGCACTGCATCCCCAGTGGTGCCAGTGCACTCTCTGGACTCACTGCACTGCATCCCCAGTGGTGCGAGTGCATTCTCTGGACTCACGGCAGTGCATCACCAGTGGTGCCAGTGCACTCTCTGGACTCACTGAGGTGCATCCCCAGTGGTGCCAGTGCACTCTCTGGAGTCACTGAAGTGCATCTCCAGTGGTGCCAGTGCACTCTCTGGACTCACTGCACTGCATCCCCAGTGGTGCCAGTGCACTCTCTGGACTCACTGAACTGCATCCCCAGTGGTGCCAGTGCACTCTCTGGACTCACTGCACTGCAGCCCCAGTGCTGCCAGTGCACTCTCTGGACTCACTGCACTGCATCTCTAGTGGTGCCACTGCACTCTCTGGACTCACTGCACTGCTTCCCCAGTGGTGCCAGTGCACTCTCTGGACTCACTGCACTGCATCCCCAGTGGTGCCAGTGCACTCACTGGACTCACTGCAGTGCATCCCCACTGGTGCCAGTGCACTCTCTGGACTCACTGCACTGCATCCCCAGTGGTGCCAGTGCACTCTCTGGACTCACTGCACTGCATCCCCAGTGGTTCCAGCGCACTCTCTGGACTCACTGCACTGCATCCCCAGTGGTGCTAGTGCACTCTGTGGACTCACTGCAGTACATCCCCAGTGGTGCCAGTGCACTCTCTGGACTCACTGAAGTGCATTCTCAGTGGTGCCAGTGCACTCTCTGGACTCACTGCACTGCATCCCCAGTGGTGTCAGTGCACTCTCTGGACTCACTGAAGTGCATACCCAGTTGTGCCAGTGCACTCTCTGGACTCACTGCAGTGCATCCCCAGTGGTGCCAGTGCACTCTCTGGACTCACTGCACTGCATCCCCACTGGTGCCAGTGTACTCTCTGGACTCACTGCAGTGCATCCCCAGTGGTGCCAGTGCACTCTCTGGACTCACTGCAGTGCATCCCCAGTGGTGCCAGTGCACTCTCTGGAGTCACTGAAGTGCATCCCCAGTGGTGCCAGTGCACTCTCTGGACTCACTGCACTGCATCCCAGGTGGTGCCAGTGCACTCTCTGGACTCACTGCACTGCATCCCCAGTGGCGCCAGTGCACTTTCTGGAGTCACTGAAGTGCATGCCCAGTGGTGCCAGTGCACACTCTGGACTCACTGTACTGCATCCCCACTGGTACCAGTGCACTCTGTGGACTCACTGTACTTCATCCCCAGTGGTGACAGTGCACTCTCTGGACTCACTGCAGTGCATCCCCAGTGGTGCCAGTGCACTCTCTGGACTCACTGCAGTGCATCCCCAGTGGTGCCAGCGCACTCTCTGGACTCACTGCACTGCATCCCCAGTGGTGCCAGTGCACTCTCTGGACTCACTGCAGTGCATCCACAGTGGTGCCAGTGCACTCACTGGACTCACTGCAGTGCATTCCCTCTGGTGCCAGTGCACTCTCTGGACTCACTGCACTGCATCTCCAGTGGTGCCAGTGCACTCTCTGGACTCACTGCACTGCATCCCCACTGGTGCGAGTGCATTCTTTGGACTCACTGCAGTGCATCACCAGTGGTGCCAGTGCACTCTCTGGACTCACTGAGGTGCATCCCCAGTGGTGCCAGTGCACTCTCTGGACTCACTGCACTGCATCCCCAGTGGTGCCAGTGCACTCTCTGGACTCACTGAACTGCATCCCCAGTGGTGCCAGTGCACTCTCTGGACTCACTGCACTGCATCCCCAGTGCTGCCAGTGCACTCTCTGGACTCACTGCACTGCATCCCTAGTGGTGCCACTGCACTCTCTGGACTCACTGCACTGCTTCCCCAGTGGTGCCAGTGCACTCTCTGGACTCACTGCACTGTATCCCCGGTGAATCCAGTGCACTCACTGGACTCACTGCAGTGCATCCCCACTGGTGCCAGTGCACTCTCTGGACTCACTGCACTGCATCCCCAGTGGTTCCAGCGCACTCTCTGGACTCACTGCACTGCATCCCCAGTGGTGCTAGTGTACTCTGTGGACTCACTGCAGTGCATCCCCAGTGGTGCCAGTGCACTCTCTGGACTCACTGAAGTGCATTCTCAGTGGTGCCAGTGCACTCTCTGGACTCACTTCAGTGCATCCCCAGTGGTGCCAGTGCACTCTCTGGACTCACTGCAGTGCATCCCCAGTGGAGCCAGTGCACTCTCTGGACTCACTGCAGTGCATCCCCAGTGGTGCCATTGCACTCTCTGGACTCACTGCACTGCATCTCCAGTGGTGCCAGTGCACTCTCTGGACTCACTGCACTGCATCCCCAGTGCTGCCAGTGCACTCTCTTGAGTCACTGCACTGCATCCCCTGTGGTGCAAGAGCACTCTCTGGAATCACAGCAGTGCTCACCAGTGGTGCCAGTGCACTCTCTGGACTCACTGCACTGCATCCCCAGTGGTGCTAGTGCACTGTGTGGACTCACTGTACTGCATCCCCAGTGGTGTCAGTGCAATCTCTGGACTCACTGCAGTGCATCCCCAGTGGTGCCAGTGCACTCTCAGGACTCACTGCACTGCATCCCCAGTGGTGCCAGTGCACTCTCTGGACTCACTGCACTGCATCCCCAGTAGTGACAGTGCACTCTCTGGACTCACTGCACTGCATCCCCAGTGGTGTCAGTGCACTCACTGGATTCACTGCACTGCATCCCCAGTGGTGCCAGTGCACTCTCTGGACTCACTGCACTGCATCCCCAGTGGTGCCAGTGCATTCACTGGACTCACTGGACTGCATCCCCAGTGGTGCCACTGCACTCTCTGGACTCACTGCACTGCATCACCAGTGGTGCCAGTGCACTCTCTGGACTCACTGCACTGCATCCCCACTGGTGCCAGTGTACTCTCTGGACTCACTGCACTGCATCCCCAGTGGTGCCAGTGCACTCACTGGACTCACTGGACACATCACCAGTGGTGCCAGTGCACTCTCTGGACTCACTGCAGTGCATCCCCAGTGGTGCCAGTGCACTCTCTGGACTCACTGCACTGCATCCCCACTGGTGCCAGTGTACTCTCTGGACTCACTGCAGTGCATCCCCAGTGGTGCCAGTGCACTCTCTGGACTCACTGCACTGCATCCCCACTGGTGCCAGTGCACTGTCTGGACTCACTGAAGTGCATCCCCAGTTGTGCCAGTGCACTCTCTGGACTCACTGCACTGCATCCCCAGTGGTGCCAGTGCACTCTCTGGACTCACTGCACTGCATCCCCAGTGGTGCCAGTGCAATCTGTGGACTCACTGTAGTGCATCCCCAGTGGTGCCAGTGCACTCTCTGGACTCACTGCAGTGCATCCCCACTGGTGCCAGTGCACTCTCTGGACTCACTGCACTGCAGCCCCATTGGTGCCAGTGCACTCTCTGGACTCACTGCACTGCATCACAGGTAGTGCCAGTGCACTCTCTGGACTCACTGCACTGCATCCCCAGTGGTGCCAGTGCACTCTCTGGACTCACTGCACTGCATCCCCAGTGGTGCCAGTGCACTCTCTGCACTCACTTCTCTGCATTCCCAGTGGTGCCAGTGAAGTCTCTGGACTCACTGCACTGCATCCCCAGTGGTGCCAGTGCACTCTCTGGACTCACTGCAGTGCATCCCCAGTGGTGACAGTGCACTCTCTGGACTCACTGCAGTGCATCCCCAGTGGTGCCAGTGCACTCTCTGGACTCACTGCACTGCATCCCCAGTGGTGCCAGTGCACTCTCTGGACTCACTGCACTGCATCCCCAGTGGTGCCAGTGCACTCTCTGGACTCACCGGGGTGCATCCCCAGTGGTGCCAGTGCACTCTCTGGACTCACTGCACTGCATCCCCAGTGCTGCCAGTGCACTCTCTTGAGTCACTGCACTGCATCCCCTGTGGTGCAAGAGCACTCTCTGGACTCACTGCACTGCATCCCCAGTGGTGCTAGTGCACTGTGTGGACTCACTGTACTGCATCCCCAGTGGTGTCAGTGCAATCTCTGGACTCACTGCAGTGCATCCCCAGTGGTGCCAGTGCACTCTCAGGACTCACTGCACTGCATCCCCAGTGGTGCCAGTGCACTCTCTGGACTCACTGCACTGCATCCCCAGTAGTGACAGTGCACTCTCTGGACTCACTGCACTGCATCCCCAGTGGTGCCAGTGCACTCACTGGATTCACTGCACTGCATCCCCAGTGGTGCCAGTGCACTCTCTGGACTCACTGCACTGCATCCCCAGTGGTGCCAGTGCATTCACTGGACTCACTGGACTGCATCCCCAGTGGTGCCACTGCACTCTCTGGACTCACTGCACTGCATCCCCAGTGGTGCCAGTGCACTCTCTGGACTCACTGCACTGCATCCCCAGTGGAGCCAGTGTACTCTCTGGACTCACTGCACTGCATCCCCAGTGGTGCCAGTGCACTCACTGGACTCACTGGACACATCCCCAGTGGTGCCAGTGCACTCTCTGGACTCACTGCAGTGCATCCCCAGTGGTGCCAGTGCACTCTCTGGACTCACTGCACTGCATGCCCACTGGTGCCAGTGTACTCTCTGGACTCACTGCAGTGCATCCCCAGTGGTGCCAGTGCACTCTCTGGACTCACTGCACTGCATCCCCACTGGTGCCAGTGCACTGTCTGGACTCACTGAAGTGCATCCCCAGTTGTGCCAGTGCACTCTCTGGACTCAATGCACTGCATCCCCAGTGGTGCCAGTGCACTCTCTGGATTCACTGCACTGCATCCCCAGTGGTGCCAGTGCAATCTCTGGACTCACTGTAGTGCATCCCCAGTGGTGCCAGTGCACTCTCTGGACTCACTGCAGTGCATCCCCAGTGGTGCCAGTGCACTCACTGGACTCACTGCAGTGCATCCCCACTGGTGCCAGTGCACTCTCTGGACTCACTGCACTGCATCCCCAGTGGTGCCAGTGCACTCTCTGGACTCACTGCACTGCAGCCCCATTGGTGCCAGTGCACTCACTGGACTCACTGCACTGCATCACAGGTAGTGACAGTGCACTCTCTGGACTCATTGCACTGCATCCCCAGTGGTGCCAGTGCACTCTCTGGACTCACTGCACTGCATCCCCAGTGGTGCCAGTGCACTCTCTGCACTCACTTCTCTGCATTCCCAGTGGTGCCAGTGAAGTCTCTGGACTCCCTGCACTGCATCCCCAGTGGTGCCAGTGCACTCTCTGGACTCACTGTACTGCATCCCCAGTGGTGACAGTGCACTCTCATGACTCATTGCAGTGCATCCCCAGTGGTGCCAGTGCACTCTCTGGACTCACTGCACTGCATCCCCAGTGGTGCCAGTGCACTCTCTGGACTCACTGCACTGCATCCCCAGTGGTGCCAGTACACTCACTGGACTCACTGCACTGCATCCCCAGTGGTGCCAGTGCACTCTCTGGACTCACTAAACTGCATCACCAGTGGTGCCTCTGCACTCTCTGGACTCACTGCACTGCTTCCCCAGTGGTGCAAGTGCACTCACTGGACTCACTGCAGTGCATCCCCACTGGTGCCAGTGCACTCTCAGGACTCACTGCAGGGCATCCCCAGTGGTGCCAGTGCACTCTCTGGACTCACTGCACTGCATCCCCACTGGTGCCTGTGCACTCTCTGGAGTCACGGCACTGCATCCCAGTGGTGCCAGTACAATCTCTGGACTCACTGCACTGCATCCCCAGTGGTGCCAGTGCACTCTCTGGACTCACTGAAGTTCATTCTCAGTGGTGCCAGTGCACTCTCTGGACTCATTGCACTGCATCCCCAGTGGTGCCAGTGCACTCTCTGGACTCACGGAACTGCATCCCCAGTGGTGCCAGTGCACTCTCTGGACTCACTGCACTGCATCCCCAGTGCTGCCAGTGCACTCTCTGGACTCACTGCACTGCATCCCCAGTGGTGTCAGTGCACTCTCTGGACTCACTGAAGTGCATCCCCAGTGGTGCCAGTGCACTCTATGGACTCACTGCAGTGCATCCCCAGTGGTGCCAGTGCACTCTCTGGACTCACTGCACTGCATCCCCAGTGGTGCCAGTGCACTCTCTGGACTCACTGCAGTGCATCCACAGTGGTGCCAGTGCACTCACTGGACTCACTGCAGTGCATTCCCTCTGGTGCCAGTGCACTCTCTGGACTCACTGCACTGCATCCCCAGTGGTGCCAGTGCACTCTCTGGACTCACTGCACTGCATCCCCAGTGGTGCGAGTGCATTCTCTGGACTCACTGCAGTGCATCACCAGTGGTGCCAGTGCACTCTCTGGACTCACTGAGGTGCATCCCCAGTGGTGCCAGTGCACTCTCTGGAGTCACTGAAGTGCATCTCCAGTGGTGCCAGTGCACTCTCTGGACTCACTGCACTGCATCCCCAGTGGTGCCAGTGCACTCTTTGGACTCACTGAACTGCATCCCCAGTGGTGCCAGTGCACTCTCTGGACTCACTGCACTGCATCCCCAGTGGTGCCAGTGCACTCTCTGGACTCACTGCACTGCATCCCTAGTGGTGCCACTGCACTCTCTGGACTCACTGCACTGCTTCCCCAGTGGTGCCAGTGCACTCTCTGGACTCACTGCACTGCATCCCCAGTGGTGCCAGTGCACTCACTGGACTCACTGCAGTGCATCCCCACTGGTGCCAGTGCACTCTCTGGACTCACTGCACTGCATCCCCAGTGGTGCCAGTGCACTCTCTGGACTCACTGCACTGCATCCCCAGTGGTGCCAGCGCACTCTGTGGACTCACTGCACTGCATCCCCAGTGGTGCTAGTGCACTCTGTGGACTCACTGCAGTACATCCCCAGTGGTGCCAGTGCACTCTCTGGACTCACTGAAGTGCATTCTCAGTGGTGCCAGTGCACTCTCTGGACTCACTGCACTGCATCCCCAGTGGTGTCAGTGCACTCTCTGGACTCACTGAAGTGCATACCCAGTTGTGCCAGTGCACTCTCTGGACTCAATGCACTGCATCCCCAGTGGTGCCAGTGCACTCTCTGGACTCAGTGCACTGCATCCCCAGTGGTGCCAGTGCAATCTCTGGACTCACTGTAGTGCATCCCCAGTGGTGCCAGTGCACTCTCTGGACTCACTGCAGTGCATCCCCAGTGGTGCCAGTGCACTCTCTGGAGTCACTGAAGTGCATCCCCAGTGGTGCCAGTGCACTCTCTGGACTCACTGCACTGCATCCCAGGTGGTGCCAGTGCACTCTCTGGACTCACTGCACTGCATCCCCAGTGGTGCCAGTGCACTCTCTGGACTCACTGCACTGCATCCCCAGTGGTGCCAGTGCACTCTCTGCACTCACTTCTCTGCATTCCCAGTGGTGCCAGTGAAGTCTCTGGACTCCCTGCACTGCATCCCCAGTGGTGCCAGTGCACTCTCTGGACTCACTGCAGTGCATCCCCAGTGGTGACAGTGCACTCTCATGACTCATTGCAGTGCATCCCCAGTGGTGACAGTGCACTCGCTGGACTCACTGCAGTGCATCCCCAGTGGTGCCAGTGCACTCTCTGGACTCACTGCACTGCATCCCCAGTGGTGCCAGTGCACTCTCTGGACTCACTGCACTGCATCACCAGTGGTGCCTCTGCACTCTCTGGACTCCCGGCACCGCATCCCCAGTGGTGCCAGTGCACTCTCTGGACTCACTGCACTGCATCCCCAGTGGTGCCAGTGCACTCTCTGGAGCCACAGCACTGCATCCCCAGTGGTGCCAGTGCACTCTCTGGACTCACTGAAGTGCATTCTCAGTGGTGCCAGTGCACTCTCTGGACTCACTGCACTGCATCCCCAGTGGTGCCAGTACACTCACTGGACTCACTGCACTGCATCCCCAGTGGTGCCAGTGCACTCTCTGGACTCACTAAACTGCATCACCAGTGGTGCCTCTGCACTCTCTGGACTCACTGCACTGCTTCCCCAGTGGTGCCAGTGCACTCACTGGACTCACTGCAGTGCATCCCCACTGGTGCCAGTGCACTCTCTGGGCTCACTGCAGTGCATCCCCAGTGGTGCCAGTGCACTCTCTGGACTCACTGCACTGCATCCCCAGTGGTGCCTGTGCACTCTCTGGAGTCACGGCACTGCATCCCCAGTGGTGCCAGTACAATCTCTGGACTCACTGCACTGCATCCCCAGTGGTGCCAGTGCACTCTCTGGACTCACTGAAGTGCATTCTCAGTGGTGCCAGTGCACTCTCTGGACTCACTGCACTGCATCCCCAGTGGTTCCAGTGCACTCTCTGGACTCACGGAACTGCATCCCCAGTGGTGCCAGTGCACTCTCTGGACTCACTGCACTGCATCCCCAGTGGTGTCAGTGCACTCTCTGGACTCACTGAAGTGCATACCCAGTTGTGCCAGTGCACTCTCTGGACTCACTGCACTGCATCCCCAGTGGTGCCAGTGCATTCACTGGACTCACTGCAGTGCATCCCCACTGGTGCCAGTGCACTCTCTGGACTCACTGCACTGCATCCCCAGTGGTGCCAGTGCACTCTCTGGACTCACTGCACTGCATCCCCAGTGGTGCCAGCGCACTCTGTGGACTCACTGCACTGCATCCCCAGTGGTGCTAGTGCACTCTGTGGACTCACTGCAGTACATCCCCAGTGGTGCCAGTGCACTCTCTGGACTCACTGAAGTGCATTCTCAGTGGTGCCAGTGCACTCTCTGGACTCACTGCACTGCATCCCCAGTGGTGTCAGTGCACTCTCTGGACTCACTGAAGTGCATACCCAGTTGTGCCAGTGCACTCTCTGGACTCAATGCACTGCATCCCCAGTGGTGCCAGTGCACTCTCTGGACTCAGTGCACTGCATCCCCAGTGGTGCCAGTGCAATCTCTGGACTCACTGTAGTGCATCCCCAGTGGTGCCAGTGCACTCTCTGGACTCACTGCAGTGCATCCCCAGTGGTGCCAGTGCACTCTCTGGAGTCACTGAAGTGCATCCCCAGTGGTGCCAGTGCACTCTCTGGACTCACTGCACTGCATCCCAGGTGGTGCCAGTGCACTCTCTGGACTCACTGCACTGCATCCCCAGTGGTGCCAGTGCACTCTCTGGACTCACTGCACTGCATCCCCAGTGGTGCCAGTGCACTCTCTGCACTCACTTCTCTGCATTCCCAGTGGTGCCAGTGAAGTCTCTGGACTCCCTGCACTGCATCCCCAGTGGTGCCAGTGCACTCTCTGGACTCACTGCAGTGCATCCCCAGTGGTGACAGTGTACTCTCATGACTCATTGCAGTGCATCCCCAGTGGTGACAGTGCACTCGCTGGAATCACTGCACTGCATCCCCAGTGGTGCCAGTGCACTCTCTGGACTCACTGCACTGCATCCCCAGTGGTGCCAGTGCACTCTCTGGACTCACTGCACTGCATCACCAGTGGTGCCTCTGCACTGTCTGGACTCCCGGCACCGCATCCCCAGTGGTGCCAGTGCACTCTCTGGACTCACTGCACTGCATCCCCAGTGGTGCCAGTGCACTCTCTGGAGTCACAGCACTGCATCCCCAGTGGTGCCAGTGCACTCTCTGGACTCACTGAAGTGCATTCTCAGTGGTGCCAGTGCACTCTCTGGACTCACTGCACTGCATCCCCAGTGGTGCCAGTACACTCACTGGACTCACTGCACTGCATCCCCAGTGGTGCCAGTGCACTCTCTGGACTCACTAAACTGCATCACCAGTGGTGCCTCTGCACTCTCTGGACTCACTGCACTGCTTCCCCAGTGGTGCCAGTGCACTCACTGGACTCACTGCAGTGCATCCCCACTGGTGCCAGTGCACTCTCTGGGCTCACTGCAGTGCATCCCCAGTGGTGCCAGTGCACTCTCTGGACTCAATGCACTGCATCCCCAGTGGTGCCTGTGCACTCTCTGGAGTCACGGCACTGCATCCCCAGTGGTGCCAGTACAATCTCTGGACTCACTGCACTGCATCCCCAGTGGTGCCAGTGCACTCTCTGGACTCACTGAAGTGCATTCTCAGTGGTGCCAGTGCACTCTCTGGACTCACTGCACTGCATCCCCAGTGGTGCCAGTGCACTCTCTGGACTCACGGAACTGCATCCCCAGTGGTGCCAGTGCACTCTCTGGACTCACTGCACTGCATCCCCAGTGGTGTCAGTGCACTCTCTGGACTCACTGAAGTGCATACCCAGTTGTGCCAGTGCACTCTCTGGACTCAATGCACTGCATTCCCAGTGGTGCCAGTGCACTCTCTGGACTCAGTGCACTGCATCCCCAGTGGTGCCAGTGCAATCTCTGGACTCACTGTAGTGCATCCCCAGTGGTGCCAGTGCACTCTCTGGACTCACTGCACTGCATCCCCAGTGGTGCCAGTGCACTCTCTGGACTCACTGTACTGCATCCCCAGTGGTGCCAGTGCACTCTCTGGACTCACTGCACTGCATCCCCAGTGGTGCCAGTGCACTCTCTGGACTCACTGCACTGCATCCCCAGTGGTGCCAGTGCACTCTCTGGAGTCACTGAAGTGCATCCCCAGTGGTGCCAGTGCACTCTCTGGACTCACTGCACTGCATGCCCAGTGGTGCCAGTGCACACTCTGGACTCACTGTACTGCATCCCCACTGGTACCAGTGCACTCTGTGGACTCACTGTACTGCATCCCCAGTGGTGACAGTGCACTCTCTGGACTCACTGCACTGCATCCCCAGTGGTGCCAGTGCACTCTATGGACTCACTGCAGTGCATCCCCAGTGGTGCCAGTGCACTCTCTGGACTCACTGCACTGCATCCCCAGTGGTGCCAGTGCACTCTCTGGACTCACTGCAGTGCATCCACAGTGGTGCCAGTGCACTCACTGGACTCACTGCAGTGCATTCCCTCTGGTGCCAGTGCACTCTCTGGACTCACTGCACTGCATCCCCAGTGGTGCCAGTGCACTCTCTGGACTCACTGCACTGCATCCCCAGTGGTGCGAGTGCATTCTCTGGACTCACTGCAGTGCATCACCAGTGGTGCCAGTGCACTCTCTGGACTCACTGAGGTGCATCCCCAGTGGTGCCAGTGCACTCTCTGGAGTCACTGAAGTGCATCTCCAGTGGTGCCAGTGCACTCTCTGGACTCACTGCACTGCATCCCCAGTGGTGCCAGTGCACTCTCTGGACTCACTGAACTGCATCCCCAGTGGTGCCAGTGCACTCTCTGGACTCACTGCACTGCAGCCCCAGTGCTGCCAGTGCACTCTCTGGACTCACTGCACTGCATCCCTAGTGGTGCCACTGCACTCTGTGGACTCACTGCACTGCTTCCCCAGTGGTGCTAGTGCACTCTGTGGACTCACTGCAGTACATCCCCAGTGGTGCCAGTGTACTCTCTGGACTCACTGAAGTGCATTCTCAGTGGTGCCAGTGCACTCTCTGGACTCACTGCACTGCATCCCCAGTGGTGTCAGTGCACTCTCTGGACTCACTGAAGTGCATACCCAGTTGTGCCAGTGCACTCTCTGGACTCAATGCACTGCATCCCCAGTGGTGCCAGTGCACTCTCTGGACTCAGTGCACTGCATCCCCAGTGGTGCCAGTGCAATCTCTGGACTCACTGTAGTGCATCCCCAGTGGTGCCAGTGCACTCTCTGGACTCACTGCAGTGCATCCCCAGTGGTGCCAGTGCACTCTCTGGAGTCACTGAAGTGCATCCCCAGTGGTGCCAGTGCACTCTCTGGACTCACTGCACTGCATCCCAGGTGGTGCCAGTGCACTCTCTGGACTCACTGCACTGCATCCCCAGTGGTGCCAGTGCACTCTCTGGACTCACTGCACTGCATCCCCAGTGGTGCCAGTGCACTCTCTGCACTCACTTCTCTGCATTCCCAGTGGTGCCAGTGAAGTCTCTGGACTCCCTGCACTGCATCCCCAGTGGTGCCAGTGCACTCTCTGGACTCACTGCAGTGCATCCCCAGTGGTGACAGTGCACTCTCATGACTCATTGCAGTGCATCCCCAGTGGTGACAGTGCACTCGCTGGACTCACTGCAGTGCATCCCCAGTGGTGCCAGTGCACTCTCTGGACTCACTGCACTGCATCCCCAGTGGTGCCAGTGCACTCTCTGGACTCACTGCACTGCATCACCAGTGGTGCCTCTGCACTCTCTGGACTCCCGGCACCGCATCCCCAGTGGTGCCAGTGCACTCTCTGGACTCACTGCACTGCATCCCCAGTGGTGCCAGTGCACTCTCTGGAGTCACAGCACTGCATCCCCAGTGGTGCCAGTGCACTCTCTGGACTCACTGAAGTGCATTCTCAGTGGTGCCAGTGCACTCTCTGGACTCACTGCACTGCATCCCCAGTGGTGCCAGTACACTCACTGGACTCACTGCACTGCATCCCCAGTGGTGCCAGTGCACTCTCTGGACTCACTAAACTGCATCACCAGTGGTGCCTCTGCACTCTCTGGACTCACTGCACTGCTTCCCCAGTGGTGCCAGTGCACTCACTGGACTCACTGAAGTGCATACCCACTGGTGCCAGTGCACTCTCTGGGCTCACTGCAGTGCATCCCCAGTGCTGCCAGTGCACTCTCTGGACTCACTGCACTGCATCCCCAGTGGTGCCTGTGCACTCTCTGGAGTCACGGCACTGCATCCCCAGTGGTGCCAGTACAATCTCTGGACTCACTGCACTGCATCCCCAGTGGTGCCAGTGCACTCTCTGGACTCACTGAAGTGCATTCTCAGTGGTGCCAGTGCACTCTCTGGACTCACTGCACTGCATCCCCAGTGGTGCCAGTGCACTCTCTGGACTCACGGAACTGCATCCCCAGTGGTGCCAGTGCACTCTCTGGACTCACTGCACTGCATCCCCAGTGGTGTCAGTGCACTCTCTGGACTCACTGAAGTGCATACCCAGTTGTGCCAGTGCACTCTCTGGACTCAATGCACTGCATTCCCAGTGGTGCCAGTGCACTCTCTGGACTCAGTGCACTGCATCCCCAGTGGTGCCAGTGCAATCTCTGGACTCACTGTAGTGCATCCCCAGTGGTGCCAGTGCACTCTCTGGACTCACTGCACTGCATCCCCAGTGGTGCCAGTGCACTCTCTGGACTCACTGTACTGCATCCCCAGTGGTGCCAGTGCACTCTCTGGACTCACTGCACTGCATCCCCAGTGGTGCCAGTGCACTCTCTGGACTCACTGCACTGCATCCCCAGTGGTGCCAGCGCACTCTCTGGAGTCACTGAAGTGCATCCCCAGTGGTGCCAGTGCACTCTCTGGACTCACTGCACTGCATGCCCAGTGGTGCCATTGCACACTCTGGACTCACTGTACTGCATCCCCACTGGTACCAGTGCACTCTGTGGACTCACTGTACTGCATCCCCAGTGGTGACAGTGCACTCTCTGGACTCACTGAAGTGCATCCCCAGTGGTGCCAGTGCACTCTATGGACTCACTGCAGTGCATCCCCAGTGGTGCCAGTGCACTCTCTGGACTCACTGCACTGCATCCCCAGTGGTGCCAGTGCACTCTCTGGACTCACTGCAGTGCATCCACAGTGGTGCCAGTGCACTCACTGGACTCACTGCAGTGCATTCCCTCTGGTGCCAGTGCACTCTCTGGACTCACTGCAGTGCATCCCCACTGGTGCCAGTGCACTCTCTGGACTCACTGCACTGCATCCCCAGTGGTGCCAGTGCACTCTCTGGACTCACTGCACTGCATCCCCAGTGGTTCCAGCGCACTCTCTGGACTCACTGTACTGCATCCCCAGTGGTGCTAGTGCACTCTGTGGACTCACTGCAGTACATCCCCAGTGGTGCCAGTGCACTCTCTGGACTCACTGCACTGCATCCCCAGTGGTGCCAGTGCACTCTCTGGACTCACTGCACTGCATCCCCAGTGGTGTCAGTGCACTCTCTGGACTCACTGAAGTGCATACCCAGTTGTGCCAGTGCACTCTCTGGACTCACTGCAGTGCATCCCCAGTGGTGCCAGTGCACTCTCTGGACTCACTGCACTGCATCCCCACTGGTGCCAGTGTACTCTCTGGACTCACTGCAGTGCATCCCCAGTGGTGCCAGTGCACTCTCTGGACTCACTGCAGTGCATCCCCAGTGGTGCCAGTGCACTCTCTGGAGTCACTGAAGTGCATCCCCAGTGGTGCCAGTGCACTCTCTGGACTCACTGCACTGCATCCCAGGTGGTGCCAGTGCACTCTCTGGACTCACTGCACTGCATCCCCAGTGGCGCCAGTGCACTTTCTGGAGTCACTGAAGTGCATGCCCAGTGGTGCCAGTGCACACTCTGGACTCACTGTACTGCATCCCCACTGGTACCAGTGCACTCTGTGGACTCACTGTACTTCATCCCCAGTGGTGCCAGTGCACTCTCTGGACTCACTGCAGTGCATCCCCAGTGGTGCCAGTGCACTCTCTGGACTCACTGCAGTGCATCCCCAGTGGTGCCAGCGCACTCTCTGGACTCACTGCACTGCATCCCCAGTGGTGCCAGTGCACTCTCTGGACTCACTGCAGTGCATCCCCAGTGGTGCCAGTGCACTCACTGGACTCACTGCAGTGCATTCCCTCTGGTGCCAGTGCACTCTCTGGACTCACTGCACTGCATCCCCAGTGGTGCCAGTGCACTCTCTGGACTCACTGCACTGCATCCCCACTGGTGCGAGTGCATTCTTTGGACTCACTGCAGTGCATCCCCAGTGGTGCCAGTGCACTCTCTGGACTCACTGAGGTGCATCCCCAGTGGTGCCAGTGCACTCTCTGGAGTCACTGAAGTGCATCCCCAGTGGTGCCAGTGCACTCTCTGGACTCACTGCACTGCATCCCCAGTGGTGCCAGTGCACTCTCTGGACTCACTGAACTGCATCTCCAGTGGTGCCAGTGCACTCTCTGGACTCACTGCACTGCATCCCCAGTGCTGCCAGTGCACTCTCTGGACTCACTGCACTGCATCCCTAGTGGTGCCACTGCACTCTCTGGACTCACTGCACTGCTTCCCCAGTGGTGCCAGTGCACTCTCTGGACTCACTGCACTGTATCCCCGGTGAATCCAGTGCACTCACTGGACTCACTGCAGTGCATCCCCACTGGTGCCAGTGCACTCTCTGGACTCACTGCACTGCATCCCCAGTGGTGCCAGTGCACTCTCTGGACTCACTGCACTGCATCCCCAGTGGTGCTAGTGTACTCTGTGGACTCACTGCAGTGCATCCCCAGTGGTGCCAGTGCACTCTCTGGACTCACTGAAGTGCATTCTCAGTGGTGCCAGTGCACTCTCTAGACTCACTTCAGTGCATCCCCAGTGGTGCCAGTGCACTCTCTGGACTCACTGCAGTGCATCCCCAGTGGAGCCAGTGCACTCTCTGGACTCACTGCAGTGCATCCCCAGTGGTGCCATTGCACTCTCTGGACTCACTGCACTGCATCTCCAGTGGTGCCAGTGCACTCTCTGGACTCACTGCACTGCATCCCCAGTGCTGCCAGTGCACTCTCTTGAGTCACTGCTCTGCATCCCCAGTGGTGCAAGAGCACTCTCTGGACTCACAGCAGTGCTCACCAGTGGTGCCAGTGCACTCTCTGGACTCACTGCACTGCATCCCCAGTGGTGCCAGTGCACTCTCTGGACTCACTGCACTGCATCCCCAGTGGTGCTAGTGCACTGTGTGGACTCACTGTACTGCATCCCCAGTGGTGTCAGTGCAATCTCTGGACTCACTGCAGTGCATCCCCAGTGGTGCCAGTGCACTCTCAGGACTCACTGCACTGCATCCCCAGTGGTGCCAGTGCACTCTCTGGACTCACTGCACTGCATCCCCAGTAGTGACAGTGCACTCTCTGGACTCACTGCACTGCATCCCCAGTGGTGTCAGTGCACTCACTGGATTCACTGCACTGCATCCCCAGTGGTGCCAGTGCACTCTCTGGACTCACTGCACTGCATCCCCAGTGGTGCCAGTGCATTCACTGGACTCACTGGACTGCATCCCCAGTGGTGCCAGTGCACTCTCTGGACTCACTGCACTGCATCACCAGTGGTGCCAGTGCACTCTCTGGACTCACTGCACTGCATCCCCACTGGTGCCAGTGTACTCTCTGGACTCACTGCACTGCATCCCCAGTGGTGCCAGTGCACTCACTGGACTCACTGGACACATCCCCAGTGGTGCCAGTGCACTCTCTGGACTCACTGCAGTGCATCTCCAGTGGTGCCAGTGCACTCTCTGGACTCACTGCACTGCATCCCCACTGGTGCCAGTGTACTCTCTGGACTCACTGCAGTGCATCCCCAGAGGTGCCAGTGCACTCTCTGGACTCACTGCACTGCATCCCCACTGGTGCCAGTGCACTGTCTGGACTCACTGAAGTGCATCCCCAGTTGTGCCAGTGCACTCTCTGGACTCACTGCACTGCATCCCCAGTGGTGCCAGTGCACTCTCTGGACTCACTGCACTGCATCCCCAGTGGTGCCAGTGCAATCTCTGGACTCACTGTAGTGCATCCCCAGTGGTGCCAGTGCACTCTCTGGACTCACTGCAGTGCATCCCCACTGGTGCCAGTGCACTCTCTGGACTCACTGCACTGCATCCCCAGTGGTGCCAGTGCACTCTCTGGACTCACTGCACTGCAGCCCCATTGGTGCCAGTGCACTCTCTGGACTCACTGCACTGCATCACAGGTAGTGCCAGTGCACTCTCTGGACTCACTGCACTGCATCCCCAGTGGTGCCAGTGCACTCTCTGGACTCACTGCACTGCATCCCCAGTGGTGCCAGTGCACTCTCTGCACTCACTTCTCTGCATTCCCAGTGGTGCCAGTGAAGTCTCTGGACTCACTGCACTGCATCCCCAGTGGTGCCAGTGCACTCTCTGGACTCACTGCAGTGCATCCCCAGTGGTGGCAGTGCACTCTCTGGACTCACTGCAGTGCATCCCCAGTGGTGCCAGTGCACTCTCTGGACTCACTGCACTGCATCCCCAGTGGTGCCAGTGCACTCTCTGGACTCACTGCACTGCATCCCCAGTGGTGCCAGTGCACTCTCTGGACTCACCGGGGTGCATCCCCAGTGGTGCCAGTGCACTCTCTGGACTCACTGCACTGCATCCCCAGTGGTGCCAGTGCACTCTCTGGACTCACTGAACTGCATCCCCAGTGGTGCCAGTGCACTCTCTGGACTCACTGCACTGCATCCCCAGTGCTGCCAGTGCACTCTCTGGACTCACTGCACTGCATCCCTAGTGGTGCCACTGCACTCTCTGGACTCACTGCACTGCTTCCCCAGTGGTGCCAGTGCACTCTCTGGACTCACTGCACTGCATCCCCAGTGGTGCCAGTGCACTCACTGGACTCACTGCAGTGCATCCCCACTGGTGCCAGTGCACTCTCTGGACTCACTGCACTGCATCCCCAGTGGTGCCAGTGCACTCTCTGGACTCACTGCAGTGCATCCCCAGTGGTGCCAGTGCACTCACTGGACTCACTGCAGTGCATTCCCTCTGGTGCCAGTGCACTCTCTGGACTCACTGCACTGCATCCCCAGTGGTGCCAGTGCACTCTCTGGACTCACTGCACTGCATCCCCACTGGTGCGAGTGCATTCTTTGGACTCACTGCACTGCATCCCCAGTGGTGCCAGTGCACTCTCTGGACTCACTGCACTGCATCCCCAGTGGTGCCAGTGCACTCTCTGGACTCACCGGGGTGCATCCCCAGTGGTGCCAGTGCACTCTCTGGACTCACTGCACTGCATCCCCAGTGGTGCCAGTGCACTCTCTGGACTCACTGAACTGCATCCCCAGTGGTGCCAGTGCACTCTCTGGACTCACTGCAGTGCATCCCCACTGGTGCCAGTGCACACTCTGGACTCACTGTACTGCATCCCCACTGGTACCAGTGCACTCTGTGGACTCACTGTACTTCATCCCCAGTGGTGCCAGTGCACTCTCTGGACTCACTGCAGTGCATCCCCAGTGGTGCCAGTGCACTCTCTGGACTCACTGCAGTGCATCCCCAGTGGTGCCAGCGCACTCTCTGGACTCACTGCACTGCATCCCCAGTGGTGCCAGTGCACTCTCTGGACTCACTGCAGTGCATCCCCAGTGGTGCCAGTGCACTCACTGGACTCACTGCAGTGCATTCCCTCTGGTGCCAGTGCACTCTCTGGACTCACTGCACTGCATCCCCAGTGGTGCCAGTGCACTCTCTGGACTCACTGCACTGCATCCCCACTGGTGCGAGTGCATTCTTTGGACTCACTGCAGTGCATCCCCAGTGGTGCCAGTGCACTCTCTGGACTCACTGAGGTGCATCCCCAGTGGTGCCAGTGCACTCTCTGGAGTCACTGAAGTGCATCCCCAGTGGTGCCAGTGCACTCTCTGGACTCACTGCACTGCATCCCCAGTGGTGCCAGTGCACTCTCTGGACTCACTGAACTGCATCTCCAGTGGTGCCAGTGCACTCTCTGGACTCACTGCACTGCATCCCCAGTGCTGCCAGTGCACTCTCTGGACTCACTGCACTGCATCCCTAGTGGTGCCACTGCACTCTCTGGACTCACTGCACTGCTTCCCCAGTGGTGCCAGTGCACTCTCTGGACTCACTGCACTGTATCCCCGGTGAATCCAGTGCACTCACTGGACTCACTGCAGTGCATCCCCACTGGTGCCAGTGCACTCTCTGGACTCACTGCACTGCATCCCCAGTGGTGCCAGTGCACTCTCTGGACTCACTGCACTGCATCCCCAGTGGTGCTAGTGTACTCTGTGGACTCACTGCAGTGCATCCCCAGTGGTGCCAGTGCACTCTCTGGACTCACTGAAGTGCATTCTCAGTGGTGCCAGTGCACTCTCTAGACTCACTTCAGTGCATCCCCAGTGGTGCCAGTGCACTCTCTGGACTCACTGCAGTGCATCCCCAGTGGAGCCAGTGCACTCTCTGGACTCACTGCAGTGCATCCCCAGTGGTGCCATTGCACTCTCTGGACTCACTGCACTGCATCTCCAGTGGTGCCAGTGCACTCTCTGGACTCACTGCACTGCATCCCCAGTGCTGCCAGTGCACTCTCTTGAGTCACTGCTCTGCATCCCCAGTGGTGCAAGAGCACTCTCTGGACTCACAGCAGTGCTCACCAGTGGTGCCAGTGCACTCTCTGGACTCACTGCACTGCATCCCCAGTGGTGCCAGTGCACTCTCTGGACTCACTGCACTGCATCCCCAGTGGTGCTAGTGCACTGTGTGGACTCACTGTACTGCATCCCCAGTGGTGTCAGTGCAATCTCTGGACTCACTGCAGTGCATCCCCAGTGGTGCCAGTGCACTCTCAGGACTCACTGCACTGCATCCCCAGTGGTGCCAGTGCACTCTCTGGACTCACTGCACTGCATCCCCAGTAGTGACAGTGCACTCTCTGGACTCACTGCACTGCATCCCCAGTGGTGTCAGTGCACTCACTGGATTCACTGCACTGCATCCCCAGTGGTGCCAGTGCACTCTCTGGACTCACTGCACTGCATCCCCAGTGGTGCCAGTGCATTCACTGGACTCACTGGACTGCATCCCCAGTGGTGCCAGTGCACTCTCTGGACTCACTGCACTGCATCACCAGTGGTGCCAGTGCACTCTCTGGACTCACTGCACTGCATCCCCACTGGTGCCAGTGTACTCTCTGGACTCACTGCACTGCATCCCCAGTGGTGCCAGTGCACTCACTGGACTCACTGGACACATCCCCAGTGGTGCCAGTGCACTCTCTGGACTCACTGCAGTGCATCTCCAGTGGTGCCAGTGCACTCTCTGGACTCACTGCACTGCATCCCCACTGGTGCCAGTGTACTCTCTGGACTCACTGCAGTGCATCCCCAGAGGTGCCAGTGCACTCTCTGGACTCACTGCACTGCATCCCCACTGGTGCCAGTGCACTGTCTGGACTCACTGAAGTGCATCCCCAGTTGTGCCAGTGCACTCTCTGGACTCACTGCACTGCATCCCCAGTGGTGCCAGTGCACTCTCTGGACTCACTGCACTGCATCCCCAGTGGTGCCAGTGCAATCTCTGGACTCACTGTAGTGCATCCCCAGTGGTGCCAGTGCACTCTCTGGACTCACTGCAGTGCATCCCCACTGGTGCCAGTGCACTCTCTGGACTCACTGCACTGCATCCCCAGTGGTGCCAGTGCACTCTCTGGACTCACTGCACTGCAGCCCCATTGGTGCCAGTGCACTCTCTGGACTCACTGCACTGCATCACAGGTAGTGCCAGTGCACTCTCTGGACTCACTGCACTGCATCCCCAGTGGTGCCAGTGCACTCTCTGGACTCACTGCACTGCATCCCCAGTGGTGCCAGTGCACTCTCTGCACTCACTTCTCTGCATTCCCAGTGGTGCCAGTGAAGTCTCTGGACTCACTGCACTGCATCCCCAGTGGTGCCAGTGCACTCTCTGGACTCACTGCAGTGCATCCCCAGTGGTGGCAGTGCACTCTCTGGACTCACTGCAGTGCATCCCCAGTGGTGCCAGTGCACTCTCTGGACTCACTGCACTGCATCCCCAGTGGTGCCAGTGCACTCTCTGGACTCACTGCACTGCATCCCCAGTGGTGCCAGTGCACTCTCTGGACTCACCGGGGTGCATCCCCAGTGGTGCCAGTGCACTCTCTGGACTCACTGCACTGCATCCCCAGTGGTGCCAGTGCACTCTCTGGACTCACTGAACTGCATCCCCAGTGGTGCCAGTGCACTCTCTGGACTCACTGCACTGCATCCCCAGTGCTGCCAGTGCACTCTCTGGACTCACTGCACTGCATCCCTAGTGGTGCCACTGCACTCTCTGGACTCACTGCACTGCTTCCCCAGTGGTGCCAGTGCACTCTCTGGACTCACTGCACTGCATCCCCAGTGGTGCCAGTGCACTCACTGGACTCACTGCAGTGCATCCCCACTGGTGCCAGTGCACTCTCTGGACTCACTGCACTGCATCCCCAGTGGTGCCAGTGCACTCTCTGGACTCACTGCACTGCATCCCCAGTGGTTCCAGCGCACTCTCTGGACTCACTGCACTGCATCCCCAGTGGTGCTACTGCACTCTCTGGACTCACTGCAGTGCATCCCCAGTGGTGCCAGTGCACTCTCTGGACTCACTGAAGTGCATTCTCAGTGGTGCCAGTGCACTCTCTGGACTCACTTCAGTGCATCCCCAGTGGTGCCAGTGCACTCTCTGGACTCACTGCAGTGCATCCCCAGTGGAGCCAGTGCACTCTCTGGACTCACTGCAGTGCATCCGCAGTGGTGCCATTGCACTCTCTGGACTCACTGCACTGCATCTCCAGTGGTGCCAGTGCACTCTCTGGACTCACTGCACTGCATCCCCAGTGCTGCCAGTGCACTATCTTGAGTCACTGCACTGCATCCCCTGTGGTGCAAGAGCACTCTCTGGACTCACAGCAGTGCTCACCAGTGGTGCCAGTGCACTCTCTGGACTCACTGCACTGCATCCCCAGTGGTGCCAGTGCACTCTCTGGACTCACTGCACTGCATCCCCAGTGGTGCTAGTGCACTGTGTGGACTCACTGTACTGCATCCCCAGTGGTGTCAGTGCAATCTCTGGACTCACTGCAGTGCATCCCCAGTGGTGCCAGTACACTCTCAGGACTCACTGCACTGCATCCCCAGTGGTGCCAGTGCACTCTCTGGACTCACTGCACTGCATCCCCAGTAGTGACAGTACACTCTCTGGACTCACTGCACTGCATCCCCAGTGGTGCCAGTGCACTCACTGGATTCACTGCACTGCATCCCTGGTGGTGCCAGTGCACTCTCTGGACTCACTGCACTGCATCCCCAGTGGTGCCAGTGCATTCACTGGACTCACTGGACTGCATACCCAGTGGTGCCAATGCACTCTCTGGACTCACTGCAGTGCATCCCCAGTGGTGCCAGTGCACTCTCTGGACTCACTGCACTGCATCCCCACTGGTGCCAGTGTACTCTCTGGACTCACTGCACTGCATCCCCAGTGGTGCCAGTGCACTCACTGGACTCACTGGACACATCCCCAGTGGTGCCAGTGCACTCTCTGGACTCACTGCAGTGCATCCCCAGTGGTGCCAGTGCACTCTCTGGACTCACTGCACTGCATCCCCACTGGTGCCAATGTACTCTCTGGACTCACTGCAGTGCATCCCCAGTGGTGCCAGTGCACTCTCTGGACTCACTGCACTGCATCCCCACTGGTGCCAGTGCACTGTCTGGACTCACTGAAGTGCATCCCCAGTTGTGCCAGTGCTCTCTCTGTACTCAATGCACTGCAACCCCAGTGGTGCCAGTGCACTCTCTGGACTCACTGCACTGCATCCCCAGTGGTGCCAGTGCAATCTCTGGACTCACTGTAGTGCATCCCCAGTAGTGCCAGTGCACTCTCTGGACTCACTGCAGTGCATCCCCAGTGGTGCCAGTGCACTCTCTGGACTCACTGCACTGCATCCCCAGTGGTGCCAGTGCATTCACTGGACTCACTGGACTGCATCCCCAGTGGTGCCACTGCACTCTCTGGACTCACTGCACTGCATCACCAGTGGTGCCAGTGCACTCTCTGGACTCACTGCACTGCATCCCCACTGGTGCCAGTGTACTCTCTGGACTCACTGCACTGCATCCCCAGTGGTGCCAGTGCACTCGCTGGACTCACTGGACACATCCCCAGTGGTGCCAGTGCACTCTCTGGACTCACTGCAGTGCACCCCCAGTGGTGCCAGTGCACTCTGTGGACTCACTGCAGTACATCCCCAGTGGTGCCAGTGCACTCTCTGGACTCACTGAAGTGCATTCTCAGTGGTGCCAGTGCACTCTCTGGACTCACTGCACTGCATCCCCAGTGGTGTCAGTGCACTGTCTGGGCTCACTGAAGTGCATCCCCAGTTGTGCCAGTGCACTCTCTGGACTCACTGCACTGCATCCCCAGTGGTGCCAGTGCACTCTCTGGACTCACTGCACTGCATCCCCAGTGGTGCCAGTGCAATCTCTGGACTCACTGTAGTGCATCCCCAGTGGTGCCAGTGCACTCTCTGGACTCACTGCAGTGCATCCCCACTGGTGCCAGTGCACTCTCTGGACTCACTGCACTGCATCCCCAGTGGTGCCAGTGCACTCTCTGGACTCACTGCACTGCAGCCCCATTGGTGCCAGTGCACTCTCTGGACTCACTGCACTGCATCACAGGTAGTGCCAGTGCACTCTCTGGACTCACTGCACTGCATCCCCAGTGGTGCCAGTGCACTCTCTGGACTCACTGCACTGCATCCCCAGTGGTGCCAGTGCACTCTCTGCACTCACTTCTCTGCATTCCCAGTGGTGCCAGTGAAGTCTCTGGACTCACTGCACTGCATCCCCAGTGGTGCCAGTGCACTCTCTGGACTCACTGCAGTGCATCCCCAGTGGTGACAGTGCACTCTCTGGACTCACTGCAGTGCATCCCCAGTGGTGCCAGTGCACTCTCTGGACTCACTGAAGTGCATCCCCAGTGGTGCCAGTGCACTCTCTGGACTCACTGCACTGCATCCCCAGTGGTGCCAGTGCACTCTCTGGACTCACCGGGGTGCATCCCCAGTGGTGCCAGTGCACTCTCTGGACTCACTGTACTGCATCCCCAGTGGTGCCAGTGCACTCTCTGGACTCACTGCACTGCATCCCCAGTGCTGCCAGTGCACTCTCTGGACTCACTGCACTGCATCCCTAGTGGTGCCACTGCACTCTCTGGACTCACTGCACTGCTTCCCCAGTGGTGCCAGTGCACTCTCTGGACTCACTGCACTGCATCCCCAGTGGTGCCAGTGCACTCACTGGACTCACTGCAGTGCATCCCCACTGGTGCCAGTGCACTCTCTGGACTCACTGCACTGCATCCCCAGTGGTGCCAGTGCACTCTCTGGACTCACTGCACTGCATCCCCAGTGGTTCCAGCGCACTCTCTGGACTCACTGCACTGCATCCCCAGTGGTGCTAGTGCACTCTCTGGACTCACTGCAGTGCATCCCCAGTGGTGCCAGTGCACTCTCTGGACTCACTGAAGTGCATTCTCAGTGGTGCCAGTGCACTCTCTGGACTCACTTCAGTGCATCCCCAGTGGTGCCAGTGCACTCTCTGGACTCACTGCAGTGCATCCCCAGTGGAGCCAGTGCACTCTCTGGACTCACTGCAGTGCATCCGCAGTGGTGCCATTGCACTCTCTGGACTCACTGCACTGCATCTCCAGTGGTGCCAGTGCACTCTCTGGACTCACTGCACTGCATCCCCAGTGCTGCCAGTGCACTATCTTGAGTCACTGCACTGCATCCCCTGTGGTGCAAGAGCACTCTCTGGACTCACAGCAGTGCTCACCAGTGGTGCCAGTGCACTCTCTGGACTCACTGCACTGCATCCCCAGTGGTGCCAGTGCACTCTCTGGACTCACTGCACTGCATCCCCAGTGGTGCTAGTGCACTGTGTGGACTCACTGTACTGCATCCCCAGTGGTGTCAGTGCAATCTCTGGACTCACTGCAGTGCATCCCCAGTGGTGCCAGTACACTCTCAGGACTCACTGCACTGCATCTCCAGTGGTGCCAGTGCACTCTCTGGACTCACTGCACTGCATCCCCAGTGGTGCCAGTGCATTCACTGGACTCACTGGACTGCATACCCAGTGGTGCCACTGCACTCTCTGGACTCACTGCACTGCATCCCCAGTGGTGCCAGTGCACTCTCTGGACTCACTGCACTGCATCCCCACTGGTGCCAGTGTACTCTCTGGACTCACTGCACTGCATCCCCAGTGGTGCCAGTGCACTCACTGGACTCACTGGACACATCCCCAGTGGTGCCAGTGCACTCTCTGGACTCACTGCAGTGCATCCCCAGTGGTGCCAGTGCACTCTCTGGACTCACTGCACTGCATCCCCACTGGTGCCAGTGTACTCTCTGGACTCACTGCAGTGCATCCCCAGTGGTGCCAGTGCACTCTCTGGACTCACTGCACTGCATCCCCACTGGTGCCAGTGCACTGTCTGGACTCACTGAAGTGCATCCCCAGTTGTGCCAGTGCTCTCTCTGGACTCAATGCACTGCATCCCCAGTGGTGCCAGTGCACTCTCTGGACTCACTGCACTGCATCCCCAGTGGTGCCAGTGCAATCTCTGGACTCACTGTAGTGCATCCCCAGTGGTGCCAGTGCACTCTCTGGACTCACTGCAGTGCATCCCCAGTGGTGCCAGTGCACTCTCTGGACTCCCTGCACTGCATCCCCAGTGCTGCCAGTGCATTCACTGGACTCACTGGACTGCATCCCCAGTGGTGCCACTGCACTCTCTGGACTCACTGCACTGCATCACCAGTGGTGCCAGTGCACTCTCTGGACTCACTGCACTGCATCCCCACTGGTGCCAGTGTACTCTCTGGACTCACTGCACTGCATCCCCAGTGGTGCCAGTGCACTCACTGGACTCACTGGACACATCCCCAGTGGTTCCAGTGCACTCTCTGGACTCACTGCAGTGCATCCCCAGTGGTGCCAGTGCACTCTCTGGACTCACTGCACTGCATCCCCACTGGTGCCAGTGTACTCTCTGGACTCAGTGCAGTGCATCCCCAGTGGTGCCAGTGCACTCTCTGGACTCACTGCACTGCATCCCAGGTGGTGCCAGTGCACTCTCTGGACTCACTGCACTGCATCCCCAGTGGCGCCAGTGCACTTTCTGGAGTCACTGAAGTGCATGCCCAGTGGTGCCAGTGCACACTCTGGACTCACTGTACTGCATCCCCACTGGTACCAGTGCACTCTGTGGACTCACTGTACTTCATCCCCAGTGGTGACAGTGCACTCTCTGGACTCACTGCATTGCATCCCCAGTGGTGCCAGTGCACTCTCTGGACTCACTGCAGTGCATCCCCAGTGGTGCCAGTGCACTCTCTGGACTCACTGCACTGCATCCCCAGTGGTGCCAGTGCACTCTCTGGACTCACTGAACTGCATCCCCAGTGGTGCCAGTGCACTCTCTGGACTCACTGCACTGCATCCCCAGTGCTGCCAGTGCACTCTCTGGACTCACTGCACTGCATCCCTAGTGGTGCCACTGCACTCTCTGGACTCACTGCACTGCTTCCCCAGTGGTGCCAGTGCACTCTCTGGACTCACTGCACTGTATCCCCGGTGAATCCAGTGCACTCACTGGACTCACTGCAGTGCATCCCCACTGGTGCCAGTGCACTCTCTGGACTCACTGCACTGCATCCCCAGTGGTTCCAGCGCACTCTCTGGACTCACTGCACTGCATCCCCAGTGGTGCTAGTGTACTCTGTGGACTCACTGCAGTGCATCCCCAGTGGTGCCAGTGCACTCTCTGGACTCACTGAAGTGCATTCTCAGTGGTGCCAGTGCACTCTCTGGACTCACTTCAGTGCATCCCCAGTGGTGCCAGTGCACTCTCTGGACTCACTGCAGTGCATCCCCAGTGGAGCCAGTGCACTCTCTGGACTCACTGCAGTGCATCCCCAGTGGTGCCATTGCACTCTCTGGACTCACTGCACTGCATCTCCAGTGGTGCCAGTGCACTCTCTGGACTCACTGCACTGCATCCCCAGTGCTGCCAGTGCACTCTCTTGAGTCACTGCACTGCATCCCCTGTGGTGCAAGAGCACTCTCTGGACTCACAGCAGTGCTCACCAGTGGTGCCAGTGCACTCTCTGGACTCACTGCACTGCATCCCCAGTGGTGCCAGTGCACTCTCTGGACTCACTGCACTGCATCCCCAGTGGTGCTAGTGCACTGTGTGGACTCACTGTACTGCATCCCCAGTGGAGCCAGTGCACTCTCAGGACTCACTGCACTGCATCCCCAGTGGTGCCAGTGCACTCTCTGGACTCACTGCACTGCATCCCCAGTAGTGACAGTGCACTCTCTGGACTCACTGCACTGCATCCCCAGTGGTGTCAGTGCACTCACTGGATTCACTGCACTGCATCCCCAGTGGTGCCAGTGCACTCTCTGGACTCACTGCACTGCATCCCCAGTGGTGCCAGTGCATTCACTGGACTCACTGGACTGCATCCCCAGTGGTGCCACTGCACTCTCTGGACTCACTGCACTGCATCACCAGTGGTGCCAGTGCACTCTCTGGACTCACTGCACTGCATCCCCACTGGTGCCAGTGTACTCTCTGGACTCACTGCACTGCATCCCCAGTGGTGCCAGTGCACTCACTGGACTCACTGGACACATCCCCAGTGGTGCCAGTGCACTCTCTGGACTCACTGCAGTGCATCCCCAGTGGTGCCAGTGCACTCTCTGGACTCACTGCACTGCATCCCCACTGGTGCCAGTGTACTCTCTGGACTCACTGCAGTGCATCCCCAGTGGTGCCAGTGCACTCTCTGGACTCACTGCACTGCATCCCCACTGGTGCCAGTGCACTGTCTGGACTCACTGAAGTGCATCCCCAGTTGTGCCAGTGCACTCTCTGGACTCACTGCACTGCATCCCCAGTGGTGCCAGTGCACTCTCTGGACTCACTGCACTGCATCCCCAGTGGTGCCAGTGCAATCTCTGGACTCACTGTAGTGCATCCCCAGTGGTGCCAGTGCACTCTCTGGACTCACTGCAGTGCATCCCCACTGGTGCCAGTGCACTCTCTGGACTCACTGCACTGCATCCCCAGTGGTGCCAGTGCACTCTCTGGACTCACTGCACTGCAGCCCCATTGGTGCCAGTGCACTCTCTGGACTCACTGCACTGCATCACAGGTAGTGCCAGTGCACTCTCTGGACTCACTGCACTGCATCCCCAGTGGTGCCAGTGCACTCTCTGGACTCACTGCACTGCATCCCCAGTGGTGCCAGTGCACTCTCTGCACTCACTTCTCTGCATTCCCAGTGGTGCCAGTGAAGTCTCTGGACTCACTGCACTGCATCCCCAGTGGTGCCAGTGCACTCTCTGGACTCACTGCAGTGCATCCACAGTGGTGACAGTGCACTCTCTGGACTCACTGCAGTGCATCCCCAGTGGTGCCAGTGCACTCTCTGGACTCACTGCACTGCATCCCCAGTGGTGCCAGTGCACTCTCTGGACTCACTGCACTGCATCCCCAGTGGTGCCAGTGCACTCTCTGGACTCACCGGGGTGCATCCCCAGTGGTGCCAGTGCACTCTCTGGACTCACTGCACTGCATCCCCACTGGTGCCAGTGCACTCTCTGGACTCACTGAACTGCATCCCCAGTGGTGCCAGTGCACTCTCTGGACTCACTGCACTGCATCCCCAGTGCTGCCAGTGCACTCTCTGGACTCACTGCACTGCATCCCTAGTGGTGCCACTGCACTCTCTGGACTCACTGCACTGCTTCCCCAGTGGTGCCAGTGCACTCTCTGGACTCACTGCACTGCATCCCCAGTGGTGCTACTGCACTCTCTGGACTCACTGCAGTGCATCCCCAGTGGTGCCAGTGCACTCTCTGGACTCACTGAAGTGCATTCTCAGTGGTGCCAGTGCACTCTCTGGACTCACTTCAGTGCATCCCCAGTGGTGCCAGTGCACTCTCTGGACTCACTGCAGTGCATCCCCAGTGGAGCCAGTGCACTCTCTGGACTCACTGCAGTGCATCCGCAGTGGTGCCATTGCACTCTCTGGACTCACTGCACTGCATCTCCAGTGGTGCCAGTGCACTCTCTGGACTCACTGCACTGCATCCCCAGTGCTGCCAGTGCACTATCTTGAGTCACTGCACTGCATCCCCTGTGGTGCAAGAGCACTCTCTGGACTCACAGCAGTGCTCACCAGTGGTGCCAGTGCACTCTCTGGACTCACTGCACTGCATCCCCAGTGGTGCCAGTGCACTCTCTGGACTCACTGCACTGCATCCCCAGTGGTGCGAGTGCATTCTTTGGACTCACTGCAGTGCATCACCAGTGGTGCCAGTGCACTCTCTGGACTCACTGAGGTGCATCCCCAGTGGTGCCAGTGCACTCTCTGGAGTCACTGAAGTGCATCCCCAGTGGTGCCAGTGCACTCTCTGGACTCACTGCACTGCATCCCCAGTGGTGCCAGTGCACTCTCTGGACTCACTGAACTGCATCCCCAGTGGTGCCAGTGCACTCTCTGGACTCACTGCACTGCATCCCCAGTGCTGCCAGTGCACTCTCTGGACTCACTGCACTGCATCCCTAGTGGTGCCACTGCACTCTCTGGACTCACTGCACTGCTTCCCCAGTGGTGCCAGTGCACTCTCTGGACTCACTGCACTGTATCCCCGGTGAATCCAGTGCACTCACTGGACTCACTGCAGTGCATCCCCACTGGTGCCAGTGCACTCTCTGGACTCACTGCACTGCATCCCCAGTGGTTCCAGCGCACTCTCTGGACTCACTGCACTGCATCCCCAGTGGTGCTAGTGTACTCTGTGGACTCACTGCAGTGCATCCCCAGTGGTGCCAGTGCACTCTCTGGACTCACTGAAGTGCATTCTCAGTGGTGCCAGTGCACTCTCTGGACTCACTTCAGTGCATCCCCAGTGGTGCCAGTGCACTCTCTGGACTCACTGCAGTGCATCCCCAGTGGAGCCAGTGCACTCTCTGGACTCACTGCAGTGCATCCCCAGTGGTGCCATTGCACTCTCTGGACTCACTGCACTGCATCTCCAGTGGTGCCAGTGCACTCTCTGGACTCACTGCACTGCATCCCCAGTGCTGCCAGTGCACTCTCTTGAGTCACTGCACTGCATCCCCTGTGGTGCAAGAGCACTCTCTGGACTCACAGCAGTGCTCACCAGTGGTGCCAGTGCACTCTCTGGACTCACTGCACTGCATCCCCAGTGGTGCCAGTGCACTCTCTGGACTCACTGCACTGCATCCCCAGTGGTGCTAGTGCACTGTGTGGACTCACTGTACTGCATCCCCAGTGGAGCCAGTGCACTCTCAGGACTCACTGCACTGCATCCCCAGTGGAGCCAGTGCACTCTCTGGACTCACTGCACTGCATCCCCAGTAGTGACAGTGCACTCTCTGGACTCACTGCACTGCATCCCCAGTGGTGTCAGTGCACTCACTGGATTCACTGCACTGCATCCCCAGTGGTGCCAGTGCACTCTCTGGACTCACTGCACTGCATCCCCAGTGGTGCCAGTGCATTCACTGGACTCACTGGACTGCATCCCCAGTGGTGCCACTGCACTCTCTGGACTCACTGCACTGCATCACCAGTGGTGCCAGTGCACTCTCTGGACTCACTGCACTGCATCCCCACTGGTGCCAGTGTACTCTCTGGACTCACTGCACTGCATCCCCAGTGGTGCCAGTGCACTCACTGGACTCACTGGACACATCCCCAGTGGTGCCAGTGCACTCTCTGGACTCACTGCAGTGCATCCCCAGTGGTGCCAGTGCACTCTCTGGACTCACTGCACTGCATCCCCACTGGTGCCAGTGTACTCTCTGGACTCACTGCAGTGCATCCCCAGTGGTGCCAGTGCACTCTCTGGACTCACTGCACTGCATCCCCACTGGTGCCAGTGCACTGTCTGGACTCACTGAAGTGCATCCCCAGTTGTGCCAGTGCACTCTCTGGACTCACTGCACTGCATCCCCAGTGGTGCCAGTGCACTCTCTGGACTCACTGCACTGCATCCCCAGTGGTGCCAGTGCAATCTCTGGACTCACTGTAGTGCATCCCCAGTGGTGCCAGTGCACTCTCTGGACTCACTGCAGTGCATCCCCACTGGTGCCAGTGCACTCTCTGGACTCACTGCACTGCATCCCCAGTGGTGCCAGTGCACTCTCTGGACTCACTGCACTGCAGCCCCATTGGTGCCAGTGCACTCTCTGGACTCACTGCACTGCATCACAGGTAGTGCCAGTGCACTCTCTGGACTCACTGCACTGCATCCCCAGTGGTGCCAGTGCACTCTCTGGACTCACTGCACTGCATCCCCAGTGGTGCCAGTGCACTCTCTGCACTCACTTCTCTGCATTCCCAGTGGTGCCAGTGAAGTCTCTGGACTCACTGCACTGCATCCCCAGTGGTGCCAGTGCACTCTCTGGACTCACTGCAGTGCATCCACAGTGGTGACAGTGCACTCTCTGGACTCACTGCAGTGCATCCCCAGTGGTGCCAGTGCACTCTCTGGACTCACTGCACTGCATCCCCAGTGGTGCCAGTGCACTCTCTGGACTCACTGCACTGCATCCCCAGTGGTGCCAGTGCACTCTCTGGACTCACCGGGGTGCATCCCCAGTGGTGCCAGTGCACTCTCTGGACTCACTGCACTGCATCCCCACTGGTGCCAGTGCACTCTCTGGACTCACTGAACTGCATCCCCAGTGGTGCCAGTGCACTCTCTGGACTCACTGCACTGCATCCCCAGTGCTGCCAGTGCACTCTCTGGACTCACTGCACTGCATCCCTAGTGGTGCCACTGCACTCTCTGGACTCACTGCACTGCTTCCCCAGTGGTGCCAGTGCACTCTCTGGACTCACTGCACTGCATCCCCAGTGGTGCTACTGCACTCTCTGGACTCACTGCAGTGCATCCCCAGTGGTGCCAGTGCACTCTCTGGACTCACTGAAGTGCATTCTCAGTGGTGCCAGTGCACTCTCTGGACTCACTTCAGTGCATCCCCAGTGGTGCCAGTGCACTCTCTGGACTCACTGCAGTGCATCCCCAGTGGAGCCAGTGCACTCTCTGGACTCACTGCAGTGCATCCGCAGTGGTGCCATTGCACTCTCTGGACTCACTGCACTGCATCTCCAGTGGTGCCAGTGCACTCTCTGGACTCACTGCACTGCATCCCCAGTGCTGCCAGTGCACTATCTTGAGTCACTGCACTGCATCCCCTGTGGTGCAAGAGCACTCTCTGGACTCACAGCAGTGCTCACCAGTGGTGCCAGTGCACTCTCTGGACTCACTGCACTGCATCCCCAGTGGTGCCAGTGCACTCTCTGGACTCACTGCACTGCATCCCCAGTGGTGCTAGTGCACTGTGTGGACTCACTGTACTGCATCCCCAGTGGTGTCAATGCAATCTCTGGACTCACTGCAGTGCATCCCCAGTGGTGCCAGTACACTCTCAGGACTCACTGCACTGCATCCCCAGTGGTGCCAGTGCACTCTCTGGACTCACTGCACTGCATCCCCAGTAGTGACAGTGCACTCTCTGGACTCACTGCACTGCATCCCCAGTGGTGCCAGTGCACTCACTGGATTCACTGCACTGCATCCCCAGTGGTGCCAGTGCACTCTCTGGACTCACTGTACTGCATCCCCAGTGGTGCCAGTGCATTCACTGGACTCACTGGACTGCATACCCAGTGGTGCCAATGCACTCTCTGGACTCACTGCACTGCATCCCCAGTGGTGCCAGTGCACTCTCTGGACTCACTGCACTGCATCCCCAGTGGTGCCAGTGTACTCTCTGGACTCACTGCACTGCATCCCCAGTGGTGCCAGTGCACTCACTGGACTCACTGGACACATCCCCAGTGGTGCCAGTGCACTCTCTGGACTCACTGCAGTGCATCCCCAGTGGTGCCAGTGCACTCTCTGGACTCACTGCACTGCATCCCCAGTGGTGCCAGTGTACTCTCTGGACTCACTGCACTGCATCCCCAGTGGTGCCAGTGCACTCACTGGACTCACTGGACACATCCCCAGTGGTGCCAGTGCACTCTCTGGACTCACTGCAGTGCATCCCCAGTGGTGCCAGTGCACTCTCTGGACTCACTGCACTGCATCCCCACTGGTGCCAGTGTACTCTCTGGACTCACTGCAGTGCATCCCCAGTGGTGCCAGTGCACTCTCTGGACTCACTGCACTGCATCCCCACTGGTGCCAGTGCACTGTCTGGACTCACTGAAGTGCATCCCCAGTTGTGCCAGTGCACTCTCTGGACTCACTGCACTGCATCCCCAGTGGTGCCAGTGCACTCTCTGGACTCACTGCACTGCATCCCCAGTGGTGCCAGTGCAATCTCTGGACTCACTGTAGTGCATCCCCAGTGGTGCCAGTGCACTCTCTGGACTCACTGCAGTGCATCCCCACTGGTGCCAGTGCACTCTCTGGACTCACTGCACTGCATCCCCAGTGGTGCCAGTGCACTCTCTGGACTCACTGCACTGCAGCCCCATTGGTGCCAGTGCACTCTCTGGACTCACTGCACTGCATCACAGGTAGTGCCAGTGCACTCTCTGGACTCACTGCACTGCATCCCCAGTGTGCCAGTGCACTCTCTGGACTCACTGCACTGCATCCCCAGTGGTGCCAGTGCACTCTCTGCACTCACTTCTCTGCATTCCCAGTGGTGCCAGTGCACTCTCTGGACTCACTGCACTGCATCCCCAGTGGTGACAGTGCACTCTCTGGACTCACTGCAGTGCATCCCCAGTGGTGCCAGTGCACTCTCTGGACTCACTGAAGTGCATCCCCAGTGGTGCCAGTGCACTCTCTGGACTCACTGCACTGCATCCCCAGTGGTGCCAGTGCACTCTCTGGACTCACCGGGGTGCATCCCCAGTGGTGCCAGTGCACTCTCTGGACTCACTGTACTGCATCCCCAGTGGTGCCAGTGCACTCTCTGGACTCACTGAACTGCATCCCCAGTGGTGCCAGTGCACTCTCTGGACTCACTGCACTGCATCCCCAGTGGTGCCAGTGCACTCTCTGGACTCACTGCACTGCATCCCTAGTGGTGCCACTGCACTCTCTGGACTCACTGCACTGCTTCCCCAGTGGTGCCAGTGCACTCTCTGGACTCACTGCACTGCATCCCCAGTGGTGCCAGTGCACTCACTGGACTCACTGCAGTGCATCCCCAGTGGTGCCAGTGCACTCTCTGGACTCAC